>NC_081557.1:20589024-20713048 GCF_022355385.1 Mustela nigripes | reverse complement strand
TTTTTAAAGATTTTATTTACTTGAGAGAAAGTGAGTGAGAGAGAGAGAAAGAGAGGAGGAGCAGGGGGAGGGGAAGAAGCCAACTTCCCACTGAGCAGGAAGCCTGAATGTGGGGCTTGCTCCCAGGACCCTGGGATCATGACCTGAGCCAAAGGCAGACGCTCATCTGACTGAGCCACGCAGGTGCCCCTGAAGTTTTAACATTGTTATAAAATAACTTCTGGCATATTTATCATGTATAATTGATATGTAATCATTACTTTCTACCTGAGATTCTATCTAGCTTCTTATGCAAATGGCAGAAAAATGACAAGAAGTTACTTTTGCCCAGTATGAGATTTTTAGTTATTTTTAGTGATTTTTAGTTATTATCTGAGAATAAATTTCTCATCAGTAAACTGTTATCAGTAACAGTTGTTAACAGTAAACTGTTGGCCATTTTCATTCAATTGATTTAACATATTTTTCTGTATTTTATCGCATAGAATTAATAGCTGGCCTTCAGTTTTGAACTTAAAATATGTTAGCTATCACTTACCATCTTCAAATGGAATTAAACTTTTGTAATTGTCTTTTTATCTTTTTAATATGTTGATGGCATTTACAAAATCTCTTCAGCTGATAGATCTGAAAATGATTTTCTTATAGTTGTAATTCTGATACATATAACTTTATAATTTATTTGGCGATGTGGCTTTTTTTTTTTTTTAAAGATTTTATTTATTTGACAGAGAGAGATCACAAGTAGGCAGAGAGGCAGGCGGGTGGGGGGCGGGGGTTGGGGAGCAAGTTCCCCATTGAACAGAGGCCCGAGGTGGGGCTTGATCTCAGGACCCTGAGATCATGACCTAAGCGGAAGGCAGAGGCTTACCCATTGAGCCACTAAGGTGCCCTGCAATGTGACTTTTTACACTAATGTGAAAATGTATTTTCGGTGCTTCTGTGGGACTAATAGTAAGTAGAAGAAAGAAGTATTTATATGACCCTTGCTAAGCCCATATAAACTTGCAGTTTTAGTGTATGGCTTATTACTAGCAACCCAACAATGTGCCATTTTATTTTACTAATTTTTAATTTTTATTTTTTTAAATTAATTTAAGTAATCTCTGTGCCCTGTGTGGGGCTCAAATTCACAGCCCTGAGATCAAGAGTTGCATGCTCTCCTAACTGAGCCAGCCAGGCGCCCCAACAACGTGTGTCATTTTGAAAAGTTAATGATTAGAGGCAGAGCCAAACATACGCAGTTCTAGTAGATTTCTAAGAATTCAGTGTCCTTTCTTTGATAGTATTCTTTTGAAAAGCTGCTTTTTTTCTTTGTTCTTCAGGTCTTTATGAATTTACATCGTTCTTTATTTTCTTTTTGGCTTTCTTAGGGAAGCTTGTGAATTTCTGCTTTGTCCCTTCCTCACATTTGTCATGACAATAAGAAAGAGATCTTGATTTTTCTTAACATATGTTCATTTCTGTTCCTTCTATTGTTTATGATTAGATACCATAGAGAATTTCCTGAAGCACAGGATTTCCTGAAGCCATTGTGAGAGACCCCAGTTCATAAGACATATATGACAGTTGAAATTTGAAACGTAAAAATAGTTGTTCTACATTAGAAAGGTTTTTGAAGGTATTTCACTAAATTTCTAAAAAAGGACTTTTATATAAAGTAGCATATCTGGCAACTAAAATATGAGTAGGGAGAGAACATAATTATAGGAAAAAACCCAACAAATTTGAATGTAGCAGGGTACATGGTCACCTAAGGGCCATGTAGGATCTTACCAGAATTTGGAAAGAATACGTTGCTGACTTTTTTGTTCCAGTTTATTTTTTTCAAGCCCTAAAATGTTCATAAATATTTTTCAAAACTAAAAGTACTATCATCAAGCTTATACTGCTGTCAATATTTGTCTTTTCAGCTTTTCCAAATGTAAAACTGTTAACTTGTGTGGGTGTCGGGGGGTGGGGTGGGGAGCAGCTACTATTCTCACTTGACTGGTTTTTAGACTTTTAGTTCTGTGATATATGTTATTCTGGAGTGATGAATGTAGAATGTTGTACTATTGGAAGTATAAAACGAGAATATTAAATTTGTTTATTTAAGATAGTCTATAATTTTGAAAAGTTTTATGTAACAGGACCTTTGATTCTATGAATGTTCATTTAGAACTTTGAATCATTATTTCTTACAAAGAACACAGTTTTTTCCTTTATAATGCTTTGTCAACAGTGGATATTTCCTTAAATTATTAATCTAGGATTAGGTTCCTCTGTTGATTTGAGTTGTTTCAGAGGTAGAATAAGCTAGGAGGTATTCTGGTAAGGACTTTTTCTTTTTCTTTTTTTTAGTTTTTAGTATTTCATACTCATTTTTGCCCAAAAGTTAGTTACATAGATTTTTTTTTTAATGCAAAATAAAAATTTTGTGGTGATTCTTTTGGGATAAATTTCCTATAAAATAGAAAGTAACTCATTTGACTTTCTATTAAGGAAGTTGTTCATGGGCGCATGGGTGGCTCAGTGGGTTAAAGCCTCTGCCTTCAGCTTGGGTCGTGATCCCAGAGTCCTGGGATTGAGCCCGGAATCGGGCTCTCTGCTCAGTGGGGAGCCTGCTTTCTCTTCTTTCTCTGCCTGCTTCTCTGTGATCTTCATCTGTCAAATAAATAAATAAATAATCTTAAAAAAAAAAAAAGGAAGTTGTTCATAACCCCAAATTAGAGAACTGTTAGTGTTGTCTAGCAAGCCATCATACTGGTACTGACAGACTGCATGACCAATTTAAATAAAGTTTTCTTTTTACTTAAGTTCTATAAACTAGATTTGCATTGATAGTTTTAAAGTTTTCTTTAAGGAAGAGAGTGCTTCAGGTGAACTTTTTATCTTTAGTCAATTTTCTTATCAGTATTTCATTTTTGGGTCTTTATTTTGTTTTTTAAATTTAATTTTTTTTTCTCCTTCCTTCCTTCCTTCCTTCCTTTCTTTCTCTTTTTCTTTCTTTGTTTTTTTCTTTTTCTTTCAAGCTCTGCGCCCAATGTAGGGCTTGAACTCACGACCCAGAAATCAAGAGTTGCATGCTGCACTGACTAAGCCAGCCTGGCACCCCTAGGATTTTGATTTTAGATAGCTTTAAAAAATCCAGAGAATTACATGCTTTAATAAGTGTGGTCCTTAAGTACTGTTTTAATTAACCCTTTTCTAGCCTTTCTAAAGTAAATTGGTATTGCAGGGTGATTTCTAGCAGCTTTGAAATGTCCAGCAGGTCATTTTCTGTTCCAAAAGTTGGAATGTTTTGCTAAGTCAGATGAAGCTTGTTATTTAACATGCTGATTGTGTTATAGTCAACACATTCTCTAGATGCTTTGTTCACAATACTGCTGGAAAATACCCAAGACTTTAGTGTTTTCAAATAAATGTTTTGTAGGCACCTCAGAGAGCAGGTTTATTTTGCAAAACTTTATGTGGCAGTTCATTTATGTGAAAATGTTTCTTATGTGAAATGTTTTAGTGTTTAAGTAATTTCCTGAACAGAATACTGGTAAAATAATCTGTTAAATATATAGGTATTTAAAATACTGATATTTAAAAGGCAAATGAAGAGAGTTAAATTTCTGGGGTATTTATCTTTTCTAAGAAGATACATTGTTTTGTCTTTTATAAATATGCACTTTAAACAGGGTAATTGAGAAGTGAAACTGTGTGACTGGAAACTATGTTTTATTGTCTGAATATCGCTAGTTATGTGGTTCTTTTTCTAATTCCCATTGTAGAGCCTTGTATAGAACAGTACTAGGGTTCTCTGGCTTTTCAAGAATGAAAAGGCCTTTTTGTCAAGTTTATTGGACCACATAGTGAATTTCTACTTTTAGTCTCCACTGAAGAAATTACATAATGACCCAAAGCTCCAAAACTACTGTGAATTAAGTAATACTTGTAAATGAAAAGATTTCTTTTCACTGCTTATAATACTTTTTTATTAATGTTGGCAGATGATTCCCAGGGACTCGTTGTGTGTCTGACGATTCTAGATTTTTAGGTGATCTGGGTCATGCCTTAAATACTCAACAGTTCATTCCCAAATGAGTATCTCTTGAAGAGCTGCCTTGTGCAAAACAAAACAAAACAAAAATATCAAACATTGTTTTATGCGTGTCACTCATATTCTTTTTCTTCTGTTTAATTTATCACTTGGCCTAATTCAGACCTATGGAAAAGTTACAGTAGTACAAAGAATTCTTACGTATCTTTCACCTGGATTCTTTAGATGTTAATATTTTATTCCATATGTGTTTACCTTTCTCTGTATATCTATATCTGTATATCTCTATTTTTTTCCTCAGTTTTTTTTGAGGTGCAGACATATGTCCCTTTACCCCTATGTATCTATATTTTTACCCGTAATATTTTTCCTAAAAGCAAAGACTATTCAGTTTTTATGTCTCTTTAGTTACAGGTAATCTGAAAAGTTTCTTAGTCTTTGTGTTGTTTTCTGACATTGACATTTTGAAGAATACTGCCAGTTAATTTGTAGAATGGTCCTCAGTTTGGATTTGTTTTCTTGTACTTAGAAATGTTATAGTAAAATGTATTCCTCTTAGTACATTCATATCAGGAGACACATGATGTTGATATGTCCTGTTACTAGTGATTTTAACCTTGATCACTTCAGGTGGGACCTGACGATTTCTTTCTATTGATTGGTATGTGTCTTATGAGGATGTATTTTGAAACTGTGTAATTGGTTTTATTTTTAATTTAATTTAATTTAATTTATTTGTGAGGGTGAAAGAGAACGAGCAAGGGGGAGGGGCAGAGAGAGAGAGAGAGAGAGAGAGAAGCAGACTCCCTGCTGAGCAGGAAGCCTGATGCGAGACTTGATCCCAGGATCTGGTGATCATGACCTGAGTGGAAGGGAGACACCCAACCAACTGAGCCACCCATGTGTCCCGAAACTGTCTAATTGTTGAGAGCTGTGAAGGGTCTTGCAAGCTAACAAATTAGCTGTGGAAGCTGGCAGAAGATAGGAGACTGTTAGGTCAGAGATAAAGGACTTTCTTACTCATAGCAATAGCAGTAGTCATTGTGTCAGTATTTTGCCTGGTTCCCCAACTGAATTCCCCACATTGTGAACAAGGCCAGCCTGGTAACTTCTGCACAAAAGCGTTTGCATTGTTAGAGAGGAACCCTAGGTTTAGGAAACTTGAATCTTTCATAAGGGGCAGTGAACCTGCCTGACATTGGACCAAGAGGGAGTCATTATCTTTATTATACTGAACACTAAAAACCTGCCCTTTGCCCTGAAGGAAGACACTATGCTATCTCTATCTTCCAGGGATGTTCAGGGATATACAGATATCCTTTGAAAAGATACTCTGGAACAAAGGCAGTCAGTGCCCTTCCTTGCAAGACAAGGAGAAACATGAGAGACCTATGGTGAATTATCTCCCAGCAATCATATTCTGTTATTTTTAATGCTTTCTCCCACTAGTTTTTGCATCTTTAGATAATTCTTTTTTTTATTTTTTATTTTTAAGATTTTATTTATCTGACAGAGAAATTACAAGTAGGTGGAGAGGCAGGCAGGGACAGGGGAACCAGTCTCCCTGCTGGGCAGAGAACCCAATGCGGGGCTTGATCCCAGGATGCTGAGATCAGGACCTGAGTCGAAGGCAGAGGCCCAACCCACTGACCCACCCAGGCGCCCCTAGATAATTCTTATTTGAATCAATGATTATGATTGTTGCTAAATAGTAAATTTTATGAATTGCTTTTCCTTCTTTCTTACTCCTCATGTCCTTCACTCCTTCCCCCTGGGGTGATAACATCCCAACTACCTGCATACAGGCCTTCCTAAAAGAATCTGTACATAGGGGAACTTGGGCTGTGTTGTAGGGCACCTCAAACTCATCATGTCTAAAATCCAATTTACCTGTTTTTTAAAAAAAATTTTTTTTAAAAGATTTTATTTACTTGACAGAGAGAGAGACAGTGAGAGAGGGAACCTAAGCAGGGGGAGTGGGAGAGGGAGAAGCAGGCTTCCCGCTGAGCAGGGAGCCCTATGTGGGGCTCCTTCCCAGGACTCTGAGATCATGACCTGAGCTGAAGGCAGATGCTTAGCAACTGAGCCACCCCCCAAAATATTTTCTATTATCATTTGGCTATCAGTTTTTACAAGCCAGAAATGTCTTGTGTCATTTCCTTTCTTCCCACCTCTCTGCGTTCTGTAGTTCTTCCTCTTAGCTACCTATTGGTAATTGGTACTCAGTTTCATTCCTTTGCTTGTACTGTCTTTGCTGAGGCTCTGATCGGCTGTTAACCTGGATTACTACAATAGTTTTTCAGCTGTTGTTTCCATTATTGTCTCTGTCAAGTTTATCTTTTAGAACTTTGCCTGAGTAATCTTTCTATAATATAGATATGATTATGTTGATTTTCTGTTTAAAACCCTTCAAAGGCTCCCATCGCCTTATAGCTTCTTAGCATGGAGGACAGGTTTTTTATGATCTGTGCTTTTTCTTTTTATAGTTGTCTTTCTTCTTGGGGATCATCTTTTTCTCCAGTGGCCCACTCTCCTGGCAAGTTACATTCTAGCGTGGAAGTAGCGAACTTTCTTCAAGGGCTAGATGGCAAATAGTTGAGTTTTGCAAGCCACATATGGTCTCTGTTACATACTTTTTTTTTTAAAACAACCTTTTAGAAATGTAAAAACTATTCTTAGCTGTGGACCATACAAAAATAGGCTGAGTCAGATTTGGCCAGCCATAATTCGTGGGCCTTTTTTCTAGCCAAAGAAAGCTAATATGTCATATTTTCATTAGTCTCTGCCTTTGTACATGCTATTGGTTTGTATTGCATGGACTATTCTTTTCTACATAGGAAACTTCTTCCCATGATCTTTCAAAATTTAGCTCATAGTAGATTAACTTACTGAATCCTTTCATGCTTCTTCAGGAGCATATTTGAAGATTTTATTTATTTATTTATTTGACAGACCGAGATCACAAGTAGGCAGAGAGGCAGGCAGAGAGAGAGGGAAGCAGGCTCCCTGCTGAGCAGAGAGCCGGATGCGGGGCTCGATCTCAGAACCCTGGGATCATGACCCGAGCCAAAGGCAGAGGCTTTAACCCACTGAGCCACCCAGGCGCCCCTCACGAGCATATTTGAATCATTTCCATTCTCCTTGCTACCTGCATGTTTCGCACATCTTATGTCATCTTATTTTACTGCCCTCGTTAGTAATGCAGTTATGTGGAAACAGGTGTTTGCCTTTTGCCAGAAGCAGCTCATTGAAGGAAAAACATGTTTTCTTCACTGCTGTGTCTTCCTGCTTGTAAGTGGCTTTACTTGATTTGAATAGAAAGAAAAATTGAAAAAAAATAAAACCAAAACCTGATATAGTATATGGCTGTTGAATATGCTAGTAAATTATACCTAAAGTGGGTTTTTTCTTTCCTTTTCCTTTAACAAATACAATCAGAGAGGTTTTTCAGTTCTCTGGTAGACTTTTTTCCTCTTCATTTAAAAGTTAATGTGATATGAGGAATTTGAGAAACAAGACAGAGGGCCATAGGGGAAAGGAGGGACATATGAAACAAGATGAAACCAGAGAGGGAGACAAACCATAAGAGTCTCTTAATCTCAGGAAACAAACTGAGGGTTGCTGGAGTGGAGCGGGGTGGGAGGCATGGGGTGGCTTGGTGATGGACATTGAGGAGGGTATGTACTATGGTGCGCGCTGTGTAGTGTGTAAGACTGATAAATCACAGACCTGTACTCCTGAAACAATACATTATATGTTAATTAAAAAATTTTTAAAAAATGTGATTATAGGCTGTGAAAATATAGAAAGTAATAGAATCAAATCAAACAGGTCCTGTAGCTAACGGCCCTGCTTTTCCCTTTCTGCCCAGCATGTTTATCATTTCCACGTGTATTTTTATACTTTGACGACATACTTAATATATCTAAGTACAGTATAGGATTGTCTGCTATTCACTCTTAAATATAGGTTAATGCAATTATGCAACTTATTTTTGTTCTGCATTGTTGTTTTGAGATTTATCCATGTTCATATACATAATTGCATTTAATTCATTTTGCTCCATGTTGTTAGTTCTGATATATACAATTTTCCTCACATTCTGACATCTTTGAAATTGTGATACATCTTAAAATCAGTGGTGTCTCACCCTTATAATTGGTGTGTTTTTCCTTTTTTTGTGGTACTTAAACATATGATTGTGGTATATGCCACATTTGTATTGGGTGTTGTATGAAAAAGCCATACTTTATTCTTTGACAATCAGGTTTTTTCAAAATTTTTGCTACTATATACAGAGCAACAGTGAACATTATTTTACCCGTGTGTTTTTTGTTTTTGTTTTTTATCTTTTTGTACTTAAGTGTATGAGTTTCTGTAGGCAGGATGTCTACCTGGAACAATTGCTAGATGATGGACTAAGTCCATTTTCAGCTTTGCTCTCAAAAGTGACTACTACTTTAGTCCATAAGAGCTCTGTTGACCTACAACTCTTTAACATTGGGTATTGTTCTACCTTTTTGTCAGTCTCATGGGTATAAAATGGCATCTGACTGTAGTTTTAATTAGTGTTTTCCTTATTGCTAGTGAGACTGGGAATATGTCTTTTGGCATGTATTTCCTTTTCTGTGAATTGCTCATTTATATCTTTTATCAATTTTTCTACTGAATTTTGCTAAATACAACATGATTTCTTCAGATCTTTTGTTATGTATGTTGCCAGTATCTTCTCTGTTTCTGTGGCTTATTTTTGGTTTGGAATCATTTCATAAATGCATACAAATTTTAGATTTTAATAAAGTTGTATTTATCTTTTTCTATCTTGTTTAAAGAAGCATTTCTTCTTTCAGAGGTTTATGATTTCTTAAAAACATAACATTAATTTTAAATTGAAAGGCATAAAAACATAAACCTCTATTTAGGCTGACCAGGATATGTTTTGTGTTGTGGGACATTTATAGGTGTATTCTTTTAATGTTCTTTGGAGTGGAAAGGTAGAAATATTTATAATTGGTGAAGATTTCCTTCCCTTTTATATTTATCCTCTTGAAGGAAATTAAGGCACTTTAGTTGGAGAATAATTAGCATGTGGGTGTCAAACTCTTTAATGAGGGACAAATATAGCACTGTAAACTTCTCATGATAAGTTCATAGGTGGTCATTATATGAAAAAAATTTGGGAAGTCACTAACTGGAGACTTAAAAAAGAGTAAAGCAGTGAAGATCTTTCTCTCTTTTTGGGTGGGGTAGGGTGAGGTGGGTTGCTGTTCTGAAATGAAGCACATGGTTACCTGTTCAGTCCATACAAGACATAAAAGAGTTTGTAAAGTGCTTTATCTTTGTAGTTTGTACATGTTAAAGAAAAAAAGGCAGGAGTGATTAAATTTTAGGTAAATTAACTCAATTATTTAAAAAAATAGTACCCCAAATTTGAATTTACAAATAAAAATAATTTATAGATGGATGCTTGGGTGGTTCAGTTGGTTGATGCCTTTGGCTCAGGTTATGATCCCAGAGCCCTGGGATTGAGCCCTGCATCAGGCTCCCTGCTCAGTGGAGAGTCTGCTTCTCCCTCTCCCTCTTTTGCTCCCTCGCGCTTGTGCTCTCTCTTTCTCTTGCTCTCTCTCTCTCTGTGTCAAATAAATAATAGCTCAGTGGGGAGTTTGTGGGGCACCTGGGTGGCTCAGTGAGTTAAGCCTTTGCCTTCTGCTCAAGTCATGATCTCAGGGTACTGGAATGGAGCAGGCATTGGGCTCTCTGCTCAGCAGGGTGCCTGCTCTCTCCCGCCCCGCCCTGTCCCCCCCCACCTGCCTCTGCCTACTTGTGATCTCTGTCTGTCAAATAAATAAATAAAATCTTAAAAAAAAAATTCTTCTCCCTCTGTTCCTCCTGGTGCTCATTCTCAAATAACTAATTAAAAAAAAATACCATTGCAATAACAAATTGTCCAATTCATGACTTTCATCAGTCACTGTGTCATTAAAATAGTAGAATATTTGTTTTTAATATTCTTCTCCTTTATCTTTCAGTTATAAAATTCCTAAGAAAAATACTCCTTTATCCACTCCATGAAATGTTGACAAATTTTCAGTTGAAATGTATTTCCAAGGTATACCCTTTTCCTAGGTATATTTATGAGAGCAAAATTTTTATGGCTAAACCAAGCTAGAATAATATATTATTTACATGAAAGTAGATTACTTTGAAGACTTCATTCTGTCTCCTTTGATCTGTTTGTCAGACTTTGTGATATCAAGACAGACATTTGTACAAAACTTAAAAGTTGTGATAAAACTGATGTTTGCAGTATCTTATTAAAAAAAAATAAGCTTGAAGGGTGCTTGGCTGGCTCAGTCAGTGGAGCATGTGACTCTTGATCTTGGGGTTGTGAGTTCAAGCCTCACATTGGGTATAGAGATTACTTAAATAAAAATTTTTTTTAAAAAGTTTGAAATGATATGAGGCCCTAGCAAGGCTTTATTCATTTAGCTCTGTTCTAGACTTTGTGAGGAATGCAAAAGTAGTTTAAACATAGCATAATTTGGGGGTGCCTGGGTGACTCAGTTGGTTAAGCAATGGACTCTTCCCTTTGGCTCGTGACTGGCTCAGGTCATGATTTCAGGTCCTGAGATTGTGCCTGCATCTGCCTCACACTAGGGATGGAGCCTCTTCCTCTGTCCTTCCCCTGAGTGCATGTGTGTGCATGCATATTCTCTCAAATAAATAAATTAATAAATTAAAAAATATAAAAAGAAAACAGTGTGATTTTTCTTCGGTCCACTAGCTGGGTGAACTAGGTTGACGCTGTTTTTTTTTTTCAAAAAGGCATTTTGCAGTGTTGAAAGTCATTAGAGTGATGCACAAAGCTCCTTTCTAGAAATGACTAAATTACTGATTTTCACATAAAAAATGCTTTGGTGAAGACCACTTTCCCTCAAGTGCTTTTACTTCTCTGAAGAAGTTTTGTTTTGAATATTATCTCCGCTAAAGTGTTTCACATCCTAGAAGTTCATCATACCTGAAGTATGATGAAAAAAGAAAAAAGGAAAAAGATTGAGAGAATTCAGATTAAGAGTTTTGGATTCATTTGCTGCTAAGCATCTTTAAAAATACCTTTTGTGTTACGTAAGAGAAGTGTTAATTTTGAATCTAAGGTACTAGAAGGAGAGGAACTAGAATTTAGCAAAGGATATTGTGAATTTGTATAGTGGGAGATAGATAATCAGAAAGAGATGGTAGATCATAGGAAGAGATGGGTAATATTTTGAGGCCAGAATGTGAAGTACTGTTTTGACATGGGCAGGTCAAGATCTTGAGGTTTAATTGAGGTGAGGGAGAGAAAGAAGGATCCAGGTAAAGACAAGAATGATAGGGATTTGGTCTAGTAGGGGACTGCTTATGTGGGGTAGGTGGTGGTTATTTTCTTTGTTTTTTTTTTTTTTTTTTTTAGCATGCTCAATGATTTTTACTTAGTGCTTTTAAACCTTTTTGTATCTGGTGCGGATTATAGCATGCTGAAAGGCAATTGTAAATCTGTAATGTATGTTTTCTAATTTGACTAAAGACACACTGAATTAGTGAACTTAGTACTGCACTAACAGTGTAGAACATCTCATTACTCTTTTCACATAGGATAATTCTCCAGCTCTTTTAGTTTTGAGGACACCAGATTAAAGGTACATTGGTACTTTGTACCTAGTAAAGTAGTCTTAACTGTATTTTTCATTTCCTGTTCCATCCTTCTGTCCTTTACAGAGTTTGGTAATGAGTTCACTTTTGAAAATGGACTGCACTTGTGTCTACTTTATTTTAATATAGATTCTGGAAACGATAGATGTGTTCAGAAGAGAACTGTGAATGCAGGGTTCTCATGTAAACAGAATCAAAGGTTTATTTTGATCTAACGTAGCTATTTGCTTATTTCCAGTTGAATGAAGATATTCCCTAAGGTTACTTGCATAGAGGTGCCTTTTTTTATTGGTTGTTTTGTGGTTATCATTATTATTTTTTTGATCATAGAATATTGACTATAAATGCTTTGGTTTTTTAACCCTGTTTATTTATTTATTTATTTTTAAAAGATTTTATTTATTTATTTGACAGAGAGAGATCACAAGTAGGCAGAAAGGCAGGCAGAGAGAGAGAGAGGAGGAAGCAGGCTCCCTGCTGAGCAGAGAGCCCGATTCGGGGTCTTGATCCCAGGACCCTGAGATCATGACCTGAGCCGAAGGCAGCGGCTTAACCCACTGAGCCACCCAGGCGCCCGTCTTAACCCTGTTTATTTTGAGATGATCTTTTAGTGCCCTGAGCTTCCCCTAATGTTAAAAAAATTTTAGTTTTACTTGTTTTTTTTCTTTTGTTTCTTCTTGTTGATCTTTAGAAATGCTGATCACATTCATATTTATATCTTAATAAAAAGCTTGATGCTTTTAGTAATGTAATGATTTCTGTGCTTTCCATTGATAGTCTGAGAAAACTGGGTGTTATTCAGTAGTCATTTGGGAATGCCCAGCTGACAATGCCCAGCTAAACTATAGAGTTTAGTTTTTTTAAAAAATATTCTATTTATTTATTTGACACAGAGAGATCACAAGTAGGCAGAGAGGCAAGCAGTGAGAGAGGGGAAAGCAGGCTCCCCGCTGAGCAGAAAGCCCGAAGTGGGGCTTGATCCCAGGACCCTGAGATCATGACCTGAGCTGAAGGTAGAGACTTAACCCACTGGGTTAGTCGCCCCTATAGAGTTTAAAGTGTAATGTTTAATATTTGTCAAGAACTCAAGTGAAAAAGTAGAAAACTTACTTCTTATAGCTACGGATGATGTCAAGCTTTCGATGTTAGTACAGCCAGTATTGATGAATTAGATTTAAAAATCACAGTGAGATACCATATCACACCCATAAAGAAGAAAAAAATAACAAGTGTTAGTGAGCATGTAGAGAAATTGTAACCTTGTGCACTACTGGTTGAAATGTAAAATGATATAGTTGCTATGGGATATAGTATAGTGATTCCTCAAATTAAAAATAGAATTTCTATATAATCCAGTAATTCTACTTGTGGATATATATACAAAATTGAAAGAGTCTTGAAGAGAAATTTGTACATCCATGTTCGTAGCAGTATTATTCATAGTAGTCAAAAGGTGGAGGCAGTGGAAGCAACACTATGTCTTTTTTTTTTTTTTAAATAAGATTTTATTTATTTTTTGAGAGAGAGCATGCACATGAGTCAGAGAGAGAGGAAGAGAATCTTAAGGAGGCCCCACATTCAGTGCAGAACCTGGTGCGGGGCTTGATCTTAGGACCTGGAGATCATGACTGAGCTGAGATCAAGAGTCAGATGCTTAGCCAAGTGAACCACCTGGATACCCCTAAAGATTTTATTTTTAAGTAATCTCTATACCCAATATGGAGCTCACACTCAACAACCCCAAGATCAAGGGTTGCATGTTCCACTGACTAAGTCAGCCAGGTGCCCCCAAATATCTTTTGGTGGCTGAACAAATATACAAAATATGGCATATTCATACAATGAAATATAATTTAGTTTTAAATAGGAGGGAAATTCTGACATGTACTGCAACGTGGATGAACCTTGAATACATTATGCTAAGTGAAATCAGTCATAAAAGAGCAAATCCTATATAATTTCATAATACGGGATACCTGGAAGAGTTAAAATCTTAGAGAACATAGAGTGGTGATTGCCAGGGACTGGGGGCTGGGGACGGGAGCAATGGACAGTTGTTTAACGGGTAGAGTTCAGTTTTGGAAGAGGAAAAAAGTTCTGGAGATGGATAGTGGCGATGGTTGCACAACAGTGTGAACATACGCCATTGAACTGTACACTTCAAAATGGTAAATTTTGTGTTACTCATTTTTATTATAATTTTATGTAAAAATTGAGGTTTGAACAACTAGGAGAAAGTTGAATAAGGCGAAAGCAAGGCATCATTGCCTTTACTCACCTATTTATGATGTCATAAACATTTTATTTTTTTATTTTTAAAAGATTTTATTTATTTATATGACAGAGATCACAAGTAGGCAGAGAGGCAGGTGGGTGGTGGGTGGGAAGCAGCCTCCCCGCCAAGCAGGGAGCCCAATGTGGGGCTGGATCCCAGGGTGCCGGGATCATGACCCGAGCCGAAGGGAGAGGCTTTAACCCACTGAGCCACCCAAGCGCCCCTGTCACCAACATTTTAAAGAAGAACCCAATTACTATGGGCTTTGTATAACTTTGGCAGAATTATGCAGAATTTTTATATTGGCTATAAGATAGTAAAGCATTTCTATTTTTGCTTACTCCCTCCCTTCTCAGGAAGCTTAAAAGGGAAAAAAAGAAGAAAACGTTATGGCTAGTGGTAGTCAGTATTTTGGACTCCATGGACTTAAGCAGCTCCTGTACTCTGCTTACCATTAAAATCCATAAACTCCAAGTAGAATATATATACTCTTATTAGGTCATGAGTTTATCTGATGGAGGATTGGTAGAAGGAAAGACCTAATATCTGGATATGGTAGGGAGTCATAGTAGCTAAGTTAATTAGTAATTTAGAGTTCTTTCCTTGTGGCCTTTTATAACCATTATCTCCAGTATCGCCCCATCCCTTTCTTATGTGCTGTGTATGTTATGTGACATTCCTATCTGTGTTATTTTCTAAAGTCCCCTTTGAGATTGGCCCCATATAGCACAGTGGTTGGTGAGGGGGTAATTTTCTAAGCTTCCTTTAGGTGACCTTGATTGGGGCCCTTGGCTTAATTGTTTGCCTTCTAGCTTGGCATGTTGGGAAAGAAAACATAAGAACAGCAGGGATTCAGAAATTGTAGATTCTTAAAGATCTCTAGGTCAGTTACCTGAATCTCAGCTGTCATCCACATAACACTTTGATTTAAAATGGCATGGATTGGGACTCCTGGGTGGCTCAGTCAGTTAAGCATCTGCCTTCTGGTCATTTCATGATCCCAGGATCTGGGGTTGAATCCTGCATCGGACTCCTTGCTCAGCAGGGAGCCTGCTTCTCTGTTTGCTGCTTCTCCTACTTGTGTGTGCTCTCTCTGTCTGACAAATAAACAAAATCTTAAAAAAAATTAAAATAAAATGGCATAGATTGGCCAAGAGTGGTATGTGGTTCTATTCCCTAGGACTTCATTCCCAATTTTTTCGGACTTTAGGGCCCTGCATAGGTAGAACTTGAATTTTTTGGGGTTTCTGTATAGACTAGATCACCTTTTTTTCTCAGATGTCAGTGTGTGTTGAAATGGCCTTGAGAGCTTATCCCCATAAAAATGCCTGGACTGCACCACAGACTCTTCCTGAATCCAAATCTTTCTGGGTAGAATTTTAAATATATATATATCTATTTATTTAACTTTTTATTAAGGAAAGGTATAAATAAACATATTCAAAAGTAGAACCCCTTTTTACTGTTAAGTTCCTGTAATGAATGATTTATGGCTAATCTAATTTTATTCATATCCCCATCCATTTTCTCTTCTTTATTATTTTGAAGTGAATCCCAGATGTATTGTTTCATTTCTAAATATGAAACTTATATATTTTAATGATTCAAATGATTCAAAGACGTATTTTTGAACAGGCAATACATGCATGTAGCAAAAATTAAAGTGGTGAAAAGAGTGAAAAGTAAATCTTTGTCAATGCCCCCACTATCCTGTTACTCTCCTCCGAGACAAAGGAACTGACAGTTTCTTTATGTTTGTACAGATATTCAGTGTATATGCAATTATATACATATGTAATTCTTTTTATTACACATAGTAGTATCTGTTGTGTAGTACACATTTTTCTGAATCTTGCTTTTTCATATAACAATATGGGAATCAGTCCATACAGGATAGATTGTTTTCATTCTTTTTTTAAAAAAAGATTTATCTATTTATTTTAGAGAAAGGTTGGGGGGAGAGAGAGAGCATGTTGGTGTGCACATGCACATTCAGGAGAGGGAGAGGAGAGAAAGAATCTCAAGCAGACTCCCCGCTAAACACAGAGCCCCACGCAGGCCATATCTCATGACCCTGAGATCACGGCCTGAGCAGAAACCAAGAGTGGGTCGCTTAACCTACTGAACCACCTGGGTGGCTGTTTCATTCTTTTTAAAGGTTCTAGTTGATCTGTGTATCAAGGTGTATGCTTAACCTACTGAGCCACCTGGATGGCTGTTTTCATTCTTTTTAAAGGTTGTAGTTGGTCTGTGTATCATGGTGTTTTTATTTACCCAGTGCCTTTCAAGCGGGTGTTTAGGCTATTTCCAGTACTGTGTTTCTTTACACAGTACTGCATGAATATTCTTTTATTATCTCTGAGTTGCCCAATTATATGTCCGTTTTGTTAGACATTGCCAAATTGCTTTTCTGCTGTCTGTGTACGGTATGCACGGTTTTCCAGGCTCACCGGTTCCATTTTAAAAATGCTTTTCATGTGTCTCCTATTTATGTTCAAGCTTTTCTTTAAATCCACAAATATATTTATAATAGCTGTTTTTGAAATTTTTGTCTGAGTTTCATTATCTGTCTCTCTGAATCTCTTTCTGTGGTTGTGTGTCACAGAAGTGATTTGAAATGAGAATCATGATAGTGCTAAATTATTGAAGATAAGGTTGGGGATCTTCACAAACAGTGTTAAGTGAATTAGATGGGTTCAGTATGGTTAGAAGGAACTTACAGTGTGGCTTTGCTTCATTAAAAGGAGATATATTGGTGGAATACTGAACCTTCTTCTGATGGTGGATGAAATGGTTTGGAACTCCACCATTTCAATTTATGATTTTTCTCTTACACATTGAACATCAAATCTTAATTTGTCTACTAAGGTTTTATTGCTCATTTCTTACCGGAGCCAGGTCAACTTAGGAATGTGGTAAGTAGTTAACAAGAAATGTTTAGGGGGTATCTGGCCGATTTAGTTGGTAGAACATATGACTTTTGATCTGGAGGCTATGAGTTTGAGCCCTGTGTTGGGTGTGGAGATTACTTAAAAATAAAATCTTAAAAAAAGTGTTTAGGAAGTTGAAAATTTATGCCTTTTATCTGAAGCGCATTGTATTTACCTGTTCCTTTTACTATACCCCCGCTCTGTGACCTTGGCCAGTTAGCTAGTTCCTTTGAGTTTTAGTTTTCTTAACAGCAATTTGGGAAGACATTAATATGATTAAACAAAATATTACAGGGGCACCTGGGTGGCTTAGTTAGTTAAGCGTCTGCCTTCAGCTCAGGTCATGATCTTGGGGTCCTGAGATCAAGCCTACCTTGGGCTCCTTGCTCAGTGGGGAATCTGCTTCTTCCTCTGCCCCTCCCCCTGCTCGTGCTCTCTCTTTCTCTCTCTCAAAATCTTTTAAAAAATAAAATATTATAAATAAAGCATTTGTTAAAATGCTTTGCATGGTAAGTCCTTTAGAAGATGGTGACTCATTATTTTAAATATTGTATGTATTACATGTTGTGATGGAAATCTGTTGTTTTTGAATTGGAGAATTAATATTTGATTTGTTAAAACAGCATGAGATTGCCCAGTTAATACAATACAGATTTTTAAATTGCAGAGTGGAAATATTTTAAAATTAATCTGACCAGCTCTCATTTCTTGGCTACCAACTCTGTATCTTGGGAATTTTGTTTCAGATCTAGTATGAAAGACTGATGGTTATACTGACAATTACAATGTTATGTCATGTCATGTCATGTCATGTCATGTCCTGAATGCTAATTAGAAGAACATAGAAGCTTTTATGAGAGCACAAAATGCCCCACTCTGGCCTAAAGGATGAGTGGCGAGTGTGTGTCCCAAGAAAGTCTTCAACAAGAAGGTTAATCTGAATGTAAAGATGTCTGCTTAAGCATACAGGGCTGGATGCGGAAAAGACATTATGAGAACATCGTGCAAAGGGACCTATATCTGGCTTCTGTACTTATTTTTACAATTGATTGTATTTTTTCTGAGGCAGTTCTTGAGCTTTAGATTTAAAGAATGTGACTGTAATTATGTAGTGGATATTTTCTGTCATTGTCATTGATTCATAAATGATAATTTGGTGATAGAATGCTTTATCTTTGCCAAATATGTGTAGTGTAGGGATCTGTACTTTTCCTTTTGGGGGAAAAATGGTTGGTACAGTTCCTAGGGCATATCTTGGTGATTGCAACTGCTTGGTAAATATTTTTTGATTAAATGAATGCACCCAACTCTTTATTCCCAGGCTTTTATGAAATACTCAAGGTAGCTGAAGCACTAACTAGCTAAAATGGAGAAACTGAAATACTTATCTAATTCAAGGGGGAAAAAATCTTAATGGAGTTTAATTATTTTTACAAATTATGGACTTGACCCTTGAAGGTTTTCTTCATGATATTTAAAATTAAAAACAAATTCTTGTAGTTAATATGTCCTTTTTCTCCCCCTTCCCCCCCCAGGTATGGCCTCACAAGTCTTGGTCTACCCACCGTATGTTTATCAAACTCAGTCAAGTGCCTTTTGTAGTGTGAAGAAACTCAAAGTAGAGCCAAGCAGTTGTGTATTCCAGGAAAGAAACTATCCACGGACCTATGTGAATGGTAAAAACGTTGGAAATTCTCATCCTCCCACGAAGGGTAGTGTTTTTCAGACAAAGATACCATTTAACAGACCTCGAGGACACAACTTTTCATTGCAGACAAGTGCTGTTGTTTTAAAAAACACTGCGGGTGCTACAAAGGTCATAGCAGCTCAGGCGCAGCAAGCTCAAGTGGAGGCACCTCCGATTGGGGCGTGGCGACACAGGTTAAATTTCCTCGAAGGCCCCCAGCGATGTGGATTGAAGCGCAAGAGTGAGGAGTTGGATAATCATAGCAGCGCAATGCAGATTGTCGATGAATTGTCCATACTTCCTGCAATGTTGCAAACCAACATGGGAAATCCAGTGACAGTTGTGACAGCCACCACAGGAACCAAACAGAATTGTACCTCTGGAGAGGGTGACTATCAGTTAGTACAGCATGAAGTCTTATGCTCCATGAAAAATACTTATGAAGTTCTTGATTTTCTTGGTCGAGGCACTTTTGGCCAGGTAGTCAAATGCTGGAAAAGAGGGACAAATGAAATCGTAGCAATCAAAATTTTGAAGAATCACCCTTCTTATGCACGTCAAGGTCAAATAGAAGTGAGCATATTAGCAAGGCTCAGTACTGAAAATGCTGATGAATATAACTTTGTACGAGCTTATGAATGCTTTCAGCACCGTAACCATACTTGTTTAGTCTTTGAGATGCTGGAACAAAACTTATATGACTTTCTGAAACAAAACAAGTTCAGTCCCCTGCCACTAAAAGTAATTCGACCAATTCTTCAGCAAGTGGCCACTGCACTGAAAAAATTGAAAAGTCTTGGTTTAATTCATGCTGACCTCAAACCAGAGAATATTATGTTGGTGGATCCTGTTCGGCAGCCATACCGGGTTAAGGTGATAGACTTTGGGTCGGCCAGTCATGTATCAAAGACTGTTTGTTCAACATACCTACAGTCTCGGTACTACAGGTAGGTGACAGCTACTTTTTGGCTATTTAGTAAATGTTGAATTTTGGCTAAATGAAATAATTTTGTGTGTGTACATGGTGAGAAAGACAGCGTGGATAAATGAAGAAATCAAGATAAGATTAGTTTAGGTTTGAGGTGTTAAAAAGATTTTTAAAATTTAGGGGTAAAATCTGCCCAAACAGAATTGGAATCTCTACTGCAATTCCAAGCCAAAGACATTTGGTTGGTTATTTTTATTGTTAACAGGAGGCCTGAAGTCATGGTAGGTGATTGGTGATGATCAGATAGAAGTCTTCAAATGTTGGGAAAGGTTTATAGTAATTTTTGTATATATCTTTGGGCATTTCAGCACTTAAGAGAACTAGTATATTAAAGACAGTCAGATGTAACTGAATACTTAGGAAAGTTACATATGAGAATTTAAAAAGTTATTCTGATTAGTGGTTTTAAGATTCAGAAGATTCAAGCATACTTCCATGGCTGCCATGAATGTTCAGGAGACTTTCCCATAACAAGTTTTATTATACTCTTCTCATCTATATGTGGGTAATGCTATTTTGGTGTTGGAATTTAAAGAAGAAAATAATTTCATATAAATATTGATAAAGTGCAATAGTGTCATGATTAATATAATGCTAGCCTAGAATATAATAGGTAGCTTAAGGGCTAATAATTACCAAGATTCAAAATACCTACTTGAGTAGGTAAACTGGTTTTGGATTCATAGCTTTATCATTTTGAGAAATTGTTTTCATTTCAGCTAGAATGAATTTGTGGTCTTGGTGAACTCCAGAGCCCCAACAGAGTAGGCAGATAATAAGAGCTGCTAATACTGGCCATTAAGAAGTTAGTGAATAGACAGATACATGGCAGTTTATTGTTGGGAATTGGTAGAATATGAGGATTATAAATTTAAACCCGGCAAGGGGTAGTTATTTTTTTTCTTTTGAAGATTTATTTACTTACTTTTAGAGAAAGAAAACACGCATGTGAGAGCGAGCATGGTATGGTGGTGGTGGTGGTGGGGAAGTGGGACAGAGGGAGAGGGACAAGCAGATCCGTCCTGAGTGCGGAGTCAGATTCGGGGTTGATCCCAGGACCCTGAACCAAAATCAAGAGTTGGATGCTCAACCAGCTGAGCCACCTAGGTGCCCCTATTTTCTGGTGCTGTATCTATCTTTATACTGTACCTCTCAACCAGATTAGTTTCTGGCAAATACGTGCCTTAGTATCTAGGACAAGATTTGGGAGATACATTAGCTACTACAAAAACCAACTCCAAATATATGCCTTGCCAGTAGTAAGTCATTAGGAGCCCCACCTTCCTGTCAGTTAGGGATAATTTATTAAAATATGTATTAGAAACTGGGAACATAGCCTGATTTATTATTTAGTATATTCCTGATTGTCAGATTTTTAATACTAGAGTGCTAGAAACTATTCCATTTAAATGGTTTAAAAGATGGTAGGGGCACCTGGGTGGCTCAGTTAATCATCGGCCTTTGGCTCAGGTTATGGTCCTGGGATTGAGCCCTGCAATGGGCTTCCTGCTCACTAGGGAGTGTGCTTCTCTCCCTCTCCTTCTTACTTCTCACCACTAGTTCTCTTTCTTGCTCTCTCAAAAAAAAAAAAAAAAAAGCTGTATCAGGACAGTAAGTCTTATTTAATATATTATTACATTTGTTTGAGCCTCTGTATAACTTTTTTTTAATATAATAGAATACAGGATTAGGTTTCTGTTCATTTTTTTCCAGAAAAATTATTTAAAAATGTATTTAACAGCATGAGAAAAATGGTTTTTTTCCCTTCCCTTTGTGCTCTATGGATTCTGACTTAAGAGCTTTTAATTGTCAGCTAGCATATTATATAAACCCCCAGGCTCCAGCTGCTTGGGCTCTATATTTAGTTCACTTGTTAGTAAATGACTTCGTTTTATTTGAGTCCTACATTAATACTGCGTATCAGATTTAGTTCTGTGTGATACCTAGACTCCTTTTCTTTATTTGAAATCTTTTGGATGAGAGTGAAAAAAACAAACAAAAACAAGAGAACTTTATTTTTTATACTTGAGAACATTTATTAAATGTTTCAAGAAAGTAAAGGAAATCCTCTAAAGCAATTTGAAATGGTAAATATTTTATGATGTTGATTTCTAGTATTAGGTCTTTGCACAAATACTAGCCTCTGGTGGGAATGAAAAAAAGCTATGAATAGTTGCTAAGTACAATTAGTAAGTTTCTAATTTGTTTTTCTGTTTAAATTTCAAGTTGATAATTTATCTGAATTTCACAAGGTATACCGTTGCTAACTTACAGGTTCTGTGTTTAGAGTAAAAAAATGAGATTGTTACTTGTAAACAAGGGCTCATGTTAGTAGCATTTTGGGTGACGTTGCTCAGGTAAAAACATTTAAAAGGGACTTTATGTTATTTAGATTCAAGAGCTAGGAGAGAGTAAGTGTAAGACTGGTGAAAAGGTTTTAAAGTCCTTAATTATGTACTGTTATACTGTCTAGTGTAGTTTTGCATGAAAATAGCTGGTAACCATTAATCTTTTTCAGGATTTGTTCACCAACTTTGGCTTAGTTTTTGACTTAAGGTTGCTTAAAATTTGATTCGGCAGTAAGCAAAAGTGTCTTACACTTGATTTTTAACTCTTTGTTGTATTTTAAAAAACAAAAGCAGGAAGTGGAAACTTACCAAATTAAATATTTTTGAGCTAATCATGGTAAGAACACACGTACCTTAAGTTCCAAGGTAAACGATCTGTGTTTAAATACAGTTCATGTGTTATTCTATTTCTTTGAACTGTGCTACACAGAAATGTAGTAGGGATATCTTAAAATAGACAGGGGACAGTGGCCAGAAATTGTTGACTACTATAGATGGTGAGGCTGTCTACCTCTTGCAGTGATATAAGCCAGAAGTACATACTAAGGGCATTGATTTGCTCAAGGTCAGCATGTTCTAAATTCAGCTGCATGAGTATGGTTTCTGTCAAGAACACGCAGGACTCTTGAATGCATAAAAGGTATTAGCAGCAGAAGGTGCTGTGTTTATGAGGTGCGGTGGCAACATTCAGTTCATGAATATTTTCCTTTTTCTTTTAAATGTAGAATTCTAGCCTGTGGTTTGAGTCATTTCAGAACATAGGGACAGGAAAGTGGGCTGTAAAATAACCTGAAAAGCAGTTATATTTATTGCAAGCCTACTGAGTAATTTACCATTAATTGTTGTAGAGGTAAAAAATGCTTTCTGTTTTGCCTGTAATAGTTGACAGAATGGTATGTAATGATAAATTTAGGCTTATCAGTTTTTGTTTAGGTTCTTCCCATCCCCTTATGCCTTTTTAGATCTAGCAATACCAAAGACAAAGTTTCTGTTTCAAAATTAAGATACATAGAATGACCCATGAAGGAATAACCAATACATTATTTAGGGTACTCTATAATAATAGAAGGCTGTGTATGTAAAGTACATTTTGTTTGTTTGTTTTGGAGTGCTTTTGTATGTATATTTCCTGTTTTGCTTCTCCTGTCTCACCCCATGAGGTAAGACAATGGGTAGAATTCCTAGAATAAATAGAAAACTGAGGCTTATAGAAGTCGAACAGGTCCAAATTCATACTGCAAATTTAACTCAATTTTTGTTGAGTCCTTTTTGTGTGCTGGAACTGTGCTAGGGATACAGAGATGATTAAGACATGATTTCATCATTTAATGGTGGAGAAAAATAGTTTGTCTTAAGAAGTCCTCGGGTACAGGTATAGGCAGGGTGCTATGAGAACCCAGAGGAGAGCACTTAGCCTCATTTGTGGGTTCAGGAAAGGCTTCTGTGACCCTTGAATGAGCCTTGAGAGTAGAGAAGGAGTTAGGATCAACTAGTATTAAAGTTCTCTCTGTCTAAACCACCCTTACCCAAAAGAGCTCAGCATTGGCTGAAATTGCTGACAGTTTCTTTTCTGTATTATGAAATAGTTATGTTGGGGGAAATCCTTATTAGACAAAATGCTGTCAGCTGGGTTTTAACAGAAGTTTTTTTTTTTTTTTAAAGATTTTAATTTATTTATTTTAGAATGTGTGCAGATGTGGGAAGGGACAGAGAGAGAGAGAGAGAGAACCTCAAGCAAGACCTCATGCTGAGCGTGGAATCTGCCGTGGGGCTTGATCCCACCACTCTGAGATCATGATCTGAGCCTAAATCAAGAGTCGGATGCTTAACTGATTGAACCACCTAGGTGCCCCTCATTTTAACAGACATTTTAATGTGCTGTCTGGTGGCTCACTGGGTTAAGCATCTGCCTTTTGCTCAGGTCATGGGTCCTGGGATTGAGTCCCACATCCGGCTCCTTGCTCCGTGGGGAGCCTCCTTCTCCTTCTGCCTGCTGTTCCCCTTGCTTGTGCACATGCTCTCCCTCTCTTCTTTCTCTCTCGGACAAATAAATAAATAAAATCTTAAAAAAAGAGAAAGAAAAGTTTTGATAGATGCTTCCCAAGTCTGTAAAGACATAGATTATTTTATATATATATATATATATATATATATATATATATATAAAATACTGTATTAATGTTAATGATATACATATACATATATATGGCTTTCAAATAAAAATTTTGGTGAAGCTTTTACAATTTTTTTAATATAAATTTATTAAGGTATATTTCACATACCATGAACTTTACCCATTTGAAGTATACAGTTCAGTGGGTTTTTTTTAGTACATTCATGGTTGTGCATCATCTTCACAATTTTAGAATATTTTCCTCACCCCCAGCAGAAATCCCTTTTTCCTACCCTCTAGCCATCTTTCCCCACTCTCGCATTCTCTAAACCAAAAATCTACTTTCTATTTCTATAGTTTTGTATATTCTGAGCAGTTTATATAAATGTGTCCATACACTATGTGGTCCTTTTTTACTTTTTTTCATGTAGCATAATGTTTTCAAGGTTCAATTGTAGCATGTTACTAGTAATTCATTTCTTTGTGTTGCTACATAGTATTCCATTGTATAGATGCACCACATTTTATGTATCCCTTCATCATTGGATGGAGATCTTTTAAAATTTTATCAGTGGAAATATACATGAATAGAAAACTGTAAAGTGATCCACAGTTAAGTCTTCCATTCAAGATACTTAGTGTATATAAAATGTAAAGTATTGTGCTGGGTGTTGGTTGTTCATTGAGGAGCATAAATGCAGACCTTACCATTATGGTGTTTTGAGTCTAATGGGTAGACAACCAAAAAGGTAAAGTAGTACTCTTGAATGAAAAGAACAGGGAGAAAGAACAACAAGATACCTACTTTTTTTGTTTCTTTTTGACTTTTTGCTTACATTTACCATATATATCCCTTTAGTGTCCTCTAACCTGGAGTAGTGTCTTGGTTCTTTCTTTGCCTTTCATAACCTGACACTTTTTTTTTTAAAGTAGGCTCCACGCCCAGCTGTGGAACCCACTGTGGGGCTTGAACTCACAACCCTGAGATCAAGATGTGAGATGAGATAGTCAGACACTTAACTGAACCACCCAAGTGCCTCAACCCAGATACTTTCAAAGAGTACTGGATAGTTATTTTGTAGAATGCTCCTAAATTTTAGATTGTCTGCTGTTTTCAGGTTATGCATTTTTAGAATAACTGCACAAAAGTGATGTTGTGTTCTCACATGTTGGGAGGAACATGATGTCATTTTCCCCATTACTGGTTAACTTTGGTCACTTGGTTGAGGTGGTGACTGGCAGATTTTTCCACTAGAAGGTTTTTTTTTTTTTTTTTTTTTTTTTTTGTAATTAAGTATCTTTTGAAGAAGAACTTTGAGAATATACTCCTTTCTCATCTTATTTTCACGAACCAGTTTTAGCCTCTCAGTGAATATGGCCTTAAATTACAACTATGGGGTTGTGAAATGATTTTCTGTCATTCCTGTAAAAGGAATTCTTTTATAAAGAGGAATTTTCCTTTACTTAGTCTTTTTGTTTCTATGTGGACTCATGGATTCATATTCATTGGGTTATAATGTTATTTGTTATTATTTGTTTTAATGAATAATTGTCCTAAACTGTCCAGCAGGAGCCATTTTAAGCTCACTCCTGTGTCCCTTTGCCAGGGCTCCATCCTCCCTTGAGTGCTTACTTTCTGGTACCACAAGATGTTCCAGACTGACTTTGTACCTCCCTGCCCCATCCTGATAATGGCTGTTGCTCTAAGGGACTGTGGTTCCTTTTATTGGAGAATAAAAGGAAAACAAGATGGGTGCTAGTGCCAGATATGCTCATTAGTACTAAGGTATTATTGCTTTTAGACCCTTCGAGTGGCAAAGGTAGAAAATGCGTGCGTGCGTGTGTGTGTGTGTGTGTGTGTGTGTATGTTAATGTAATTCTGTATCTCTCTGTTTATATGTTAAAACCATGAATTCATACTGCTCTGTCCAATTCTGACACCTCAGAGTTCATTCTGTCCTCCTCCCTTTATTTATAATCCCTTTTATGATACCAGGAAACTTGGCTCTCTTTATCCTCCATATGTTACTTATTAGCTCAATTCTAAAATACATTTAATGTAGTTTCAGAATTGGTACCCATACCACTGCTAATTTACGAACTAGAGTACATTTATTTATAGTTCTTCATTCTTTAACCAGAGGCTTAGAGCATGTAGTCAGAATACTGTGTTTTAAGTTACTTAGGTTCTTCTCCATACCTCCACCTTCAAGTGTGATTATATTGTTTATTTGAAATATATTTAAGTTCATTTCTTTGTATTTCATTTTGAGCCCATCCATGTCCTTGTTTGACTGATACATTAATGTGGTTCTAAAACTTAGAAACATGCTAAAACCACTAGAAGTGTCACTTCCTCCTCACCATCCTTTCCAACTCATTCATTCAAACCCCTTTTAGTAACCATCATCATTAGTTTTTGTGTGTATGAGTGTGTGAGTGTGTATGTATATGTGTATATGTATCCGTGTTTTTGGTGGGGGATATAGAAACAGATTAATGTTTATTGTCTCAGTTTCCCTTCTTACAGGAAAGGTAACACATTGTAGATACCTATTTGCACTTGGCTGCTTTCCCTTAACAGTGTTTCCTGGAAATCACTTCATGACCATTCATAGAGATCTTTCTCATTCTATTTTATTGCTAAGTAGTGCTTCATTATCTGGATTACCGTAGTTTATTCAGTCACTTTTCTAATTATTGACAGTGTTTCCCAATTACAATTACGAAGAATAGTTTTGTGCATATATATATATTTCTTCTAAATTTTAATAATATGGATATTTGTGCATATATATTTTTGTATTCAAGTTGTATCTTCAGGGTAAATTTTCCAGAAGTGGGATTATTTAGTCAAAAGGTAAATGCATATATAGTTTTATTAAATATTCCCAAATTTCTCTGTCAGAACTGTACCAGTGTGCATTCCTGCCAACAACATATGATAGTGCCTCTTTCTCTATAGCCTTGCTGACAGAATATGTTATTCTTTAATGACATACTAACAAAATTGTTAAACTGTGTAGTTTTATTTCACATGTCTCATTATGAATGAAGTTAAACATCTTATGTTTAAGGGTCATTTTAAAATTGTGTGTATGAGTGGTGCCTGGGTGGCTTAGTCAGTTAAGCATCCAGCCCTTGATTTCAGCTCAAGTGATGATCACAGGGTCCTGAGATTGAGCCCTGCGTTTGACCCCCTACTAAGTGGAGAGTCTACTTCCCTCCTTTCTCTCCCTCTGCCCACCCCCCTGCTTGCATTGCATGCTGTCTAAAATGAATAAAAAGAAAATTATTTGTATAAATGTGAATTGCCTGTCCCTGTCTTTTGCCCATTTTTCTATTAAGAGATTGGTCTTTTGTCCATCAGTTTTAGAGATCTCATGTATATGGAGTGTTAGTCCTTTATTTGTCATATAGGTTGGATATTTTTTCATTTTGACTTTTTTTGTGGTTTTATTTGCCTTGTGAAAAGTGTGTGTGTATGTGTTTTGTTTTGTTTTGAGAGAGAGAAGTTGTGGGGGTGGGTAAAGCGGCAAAAGGAGAGGGGGAGAGAGAATCTTAAGCAGACTCCATCCCAGTACAAAGCCATGCTGGGTTCAATCTTATAACCTTGAGATCATAATCTGAGCTGAAATTGGATGCTAACCTGACTGAACCACCCAGGCACCCTCTGTGTGTGGTCAGTTTTATCAGTCTTCTCTTTCATTGCCTCTGGATTTTAAGTCATAGTTAGCATTTCCATTGCTGAGTTCAAAGAGGTATTCACTTTGTTTTCTTGTAGTACTTAGTGGATTACATTTTAAGTATTTAGATCTGTAATATATTTTAAGTTTATTCTTATAATTTGTGTGAGGTGTGGATCTAATTTTTTTAAGTACCTGATCAGTTGTAGGGACTTTATATTGGGTGGATAGGGGAAGATCTCTAAGGACATGATATATTAAACTGAGGCCTGAAGGGAGACCATCAACCAGAATGGGTGGAATGAGAGCCTTGGGCAAAGAAGGAGCCTATGTGAAGGCTCTGAGATTGGAAAGAGTTTGATAAAGAATCTGAAAGCCTGCCAGTTAGACTTAGGCATAGTGGAATGGATAAAGTAGAGGTGTGATTTGAGGTTGGAGGATAGCTGTTATGGTTTATGTTTTAATCATTCTGGCTGCTATTTGGAGGGGAAAGAGGACCAGAATGAGAGTAGGAACAGGAAAACCATTAGAAAAGAGGCAGTAACTTAATCCACAAAGAAGCCATGGTGACAGTGGAAAGAAATGGATAGCTTGGTATTATGGTGGTGATTTTGCTTTTTACTAGGATATTTCCCCTCCTGAGGGAAGATGGTTTGTTATGGTTGATACTTGTTGACTTAAAACTGTGTGCGAATTTAGACATGCACCTGACTTCTATGGATATCGATATCTGAATATATATTTAACACCGTGTGTTAAAACTTCACGTTAAAACCAAATGAAAACAAACAAGAAAGACAAAGGAACCTGGAAAACTCTCCATTACTGGTATTTTAGACATGACTAACTACCTGTATCAGAGGAAGTGAAATAAAGCCTTTGGTTTTTCTTTAAGCTAAATCACATTTTGTTTTTATAGTTGAATTATTTCAGGTTGATTTGTTTTATAATTCCCCCAAATCATGGTTAGTATTTATCTTCTAAAAATGACTACTTTTTGTTACTGTTTATTAAGTTAATCATTAAAGTGACACCAGGGTGGCTCAGTCAGTTAAGCATCTGCCTTCAGCTCAGGTCATGATCCCAGGGTCCTGGGATCCAGTCCATCATTGGGCTCCTTGCTCAGTGGGGAGCCTGCTTCTTCCTATGCCTGCTGCTCCCTCTGCCTTGTGCTCTCTCCCCCCACCTCTGCCAACAAATGAATAAATAAAATCTTAAAAAAAAAAAAGATGAACATTTAAATATAAAAATAGGCGCACAGATTACCTTCTGTTTTGCAGTTTGCTTTTGTTTGATTCTATACCTGGGGTCTTTTTTTTTTTTCCCCAATTTAAAGTTTCTGTAGATTATTCTCTGAAACTGTTAGAGTTTTTATGAGGGAACTCATTTAGATGCTAATTGAACAGATTAACTGTAAGGAGACAGTTACAAGGCAATAGAGAAAATTTGAATGTCAGGTGATATTAGGGAATTGTTGATTTTTATGTGATAAGAGCATTGTGGGTTTTTTTTTTTTTAAAGATTTTATTTATTTATTTGACAGACAGAGATCACAAGTAGACAGAGAGAGGCAGGCAGAGAGAGAGAGGGGGAAGCAGGCTCCCTGCTGAGCAGAGAGCCCAATGCGGGCCTCGATCCCAGGACCCTGAGATCATGACCTGAGCGGAAGGCAGCGGCTTAACCCACTGAGCCACCCAGGCACCCCCCCCTTTTTTTAAAGCAAATGGTGGGAGGGGGGAGCATTGTGGGTTGTTGTTTATTTTGAGAGAGTTGGGGAGGGGTAGAGGAGGAGAGAGAATTTTAAGCAACCTCCGTGCTCAGTGTGGAGCCTGATGTGGGGCTTGATGCCAGGACCCTGAGATCATGACCTGAGCCGAAGTCAAGAGCTAGATGCTCAACCAGCTGAGCCACCCAGGTGTCCTGTTTTTTACTTAGTTTTAGTCAGTCTTTTATTTCTTATAGGTGAAAAATGGAAATCTTGATTTTTTTTTTAAGATTTTATTTACTTATTTGACAGAGACACAGTGAGAGAGGGAACACAAGCAGGGGGAGTGGGAGAGGGAGAAGCAGTCTTCCCGCCAAGTAGAGAGCCAGATGCAGGGCTCAATCCCAGGACCCTGGGATCATGATCTGAGCTGAAAGCAGATGCTTAATGACTGAGCCACCTAGGCGCTCTGGAAATCTTGATTATTAATGGGAATCAAGAAAAACATCCTTTTACACTTTGTTTTGAAATTCCAAATTACATTTTTAGATATGTTAATATTTGTTAATATTTAGAAAGGAATATTATCTTTCTAAAAATTGCTACATGTTATTAGAGCATTTTTATACTTACTAACCCCTTTCTTTACATATTTCATTCTGAAAACATTTGTCCATACTGCTCTCTCTATTAGAAAAACAAATTGGACTAATTTGTAAACTTACTATCATTTTGAGCTATCATTTTGGTGGCCAAAATTACTTTTTAACATAGAATTTTTTTTTCATCTTTTTCATTGTGAAAAAGCATAGTATAATATCTATCATCTTAAACATTTTTATTAAAGATTTTATTTATTTATTTGACAGGGAGATAGCACAAATAGGCAGAGTGGCAGGCAGAGAGAGAGGGAGAAACAGCAGGCTTTTTGCTAAGCAGGGAGCCAGATGTGGGACTCGATCTCAGGACCCTGGGATCATGACCTGAGCCGAATGCAGCTGCTTAACCGACTGAGCCACCCAGGTGCCCCATCTTAAACATTTTTAAGCATACAGTTCATTAGTATTAAGGATGTTCACATTGTTGGAAAACAGATCTCTAGAACTTTTTCATTTTGTACATTTGAGAATCTGTACCCATTAAACAACTCCCCTTTTCCCCCCTCCCCCCAGCCCCTGGTCACCGCCATTCTACTTCTTGTTTCTATGAATTTGACTTCTTTAAATATTTCATAGGAGGAGAATCATACAGTACTTCTCCTTTGGTGACTAGCATATTTCACTTAGTGTACTGTCTTCAAGGTTCAGCGATGTTGTAGAATGTGTGAGGATTTCCTCCCTTTCTAAGGCTGAAAAATTTCACTGTATATTCCATATTTCATTTATCCATTCTTTAGCACTGGACATTTGGGTTGCTTCTACCTCTTAGTTGTTGTGAATAGGGCTGCTATCAACATAGTGTACAAGTATCTCTTCAAGACCCTGCTTTTAATTCTTTTGGCTCTGTATCCAAAATTGGGATGCTTTGATATGTGGTAGTTCTATATTTTTGATTAAAAAAAAATTATGTTGAATAAAAGCCTTTAATTTCAAAGGTTATCAGGTTTTTTTCCTTCTGCTGTAGGGCTTTGTTTTAAAGGTGCATATTATCTCATGAATGTGCTCTAGTGGGATGTCATGATAACAGTTGTGATGTCACACACCTCGAATGTATGTGCCTGTTTGTTTCTGAGTTTTCAGCATTTTCCTATGAATGGAACGCATTATGGTGGATGTTATTAACAGTGCCTGCTACTACAGAAGAGTGCCAGTTTGGTGTCCAGTGAATAATTTAGGCATCAGTTGGTGTGGTAAGATTGTATTACTTAGGAGAGAGATCTAATATGTGTTAAGCTTCGACATTACAAAGAACAAATGTTTCTTTAGTGAGGAAAATGCTGAATTACAAAAAATGTTAAATACATTTATCTAAAAACCAGTGCATTAAATTAAATTTTGCTCAGTGTTTTTTGGTTATAAAAGTAGTGGATGCTCACTGTCAAAAAAAAATTCAGTAATCAAGAAGGCAGAGCAGGAGCAATTTCCCCCTTAATGTTGAGGTTCTGTGCTATAATTTTTTTTATAATATATTTTATACTTTAAGCAGTCCTCTATGATGTGCATTTTGTTTGTTTTCTGATAATGCCACAGGAAACCTTCTTGTATGTCCTTGGCTTGTATGTCCTTGGACACTTGTTTGGTATATTTCCATGACATTTCTAGATTTGTTGGGTCAAAGGGTATGTACATTTTGCTGATGGGTGCTGCCAAATTTCCTTCCAGAAACATATTACTTTAGTATATTTGAAAATGCTTTTTTCTTCACATTCGTGTCATCACAAGGATGTTTCTGGTTTTTTAAATTGTTGGCTTTAAATAAGCAAAAACCAAAATCAGGTTTTAATTTTTTTTATCACCTGCAGAATATAAAAAAAGTCTTCTGTCACAGTTTCATACTAATAGATGTTCTTTCTTATATGCGGAATGAACATGTGAAAATAAACAGGGTTCATATAATAATAACAATATTTTATAGAGTGCGTAGTACCAGCCACTGTGCTAGAACTTTTCATAATTACCCCTTCCCCTTACAACAACCATATTTAGTGGTAATACTACATTTTACAAAGAGGGAATTTTTCAAAAAAAAAAAAAGATTTTATTTATTATTTATTTGACAGAGGGATTACAAGTAGGCAGAAAGGTAGACAGATAAAGTGGGAAGCAGGCTCCCTGCTGAGCAGAGAGCCTGATGAGGTGGGGCTTGATCCCAGGACCCTGAGATCATGACCTGAGCCAAAGGCAGAGGCTTAACCCACTGAGCCACCCAGGTGCCCCTACAAAGAGGGAATTTGAGATTCAATGTGTTAAGCAACCTACCTAGGGTGGTCCACAGCTTCATAAATTGCAGAGTTGTGATTTGAACTCAGTTCTGCCTCTCCACTTTACCATGCTGTGTCTCTAGGGATTTTCCCTCATCTTCCTGAAACTCCCTTCTTGAAGGACACTGGGGACTTCTTTGTTGATCACCCAATTTGATGGATTTCTCTTTTTTAAAGTCTACATCTGGCTGGACCTCTATCATTCAGCACTGTTAGTGCTTTATTTTACTGAAACTTTCTTTGTTAGTTCTTAACCGTTATACCCTCAGTTTTTTCTTTCACTTATCTGACAAACTTTCTTGTTGTTTTTCTCACCTCTAAATACATTTCTCCTGGGTTCAGTCCTGTACCCATTACTCATTCAATATGTTTCCCTCTTAGAGATCTTACTCTGTCCCATGACTTCAGTTGGTTTAATATGGTAAGCTCTCAGATACCTTCCTCTAGCCCAGACCTCCCTTTGAACACCTAATTTCTGTTTTTAGTTATCTCCTTGGACAGTCTCTGGATATTACTAACTCATCTTTCTCCCAAAGATGCTACATCTTCTCATCTTCTCATATTACCATATCAAGATTATTAAGGGGTTCCTGGGTGGCTCAGTCAGTTAAGCGTCCAGCTCTTGGTTTTGGCTTGGGGTTGTGAGATGGAGCCCCATGTCAAGCTTCATGCTGGGGGTAGAGCCTGCTTTGCATTCTCTCTCTCCCTCTGCCCCTCTTACAATGTGCTCTCTCTTACCAAAAAAAAAAAAAAAGAAATAGATTATTGAAGAACCATTTCCCTGTTCGTGTGGGAAACTTTAAATTTTTGGCTTGTTTTTGTATCCCTGTTATATATGTCTTCAAGACCCTGGTTTTAGTTCTTTCGGTTATATACCCAAAAGTGGAATGCCTAATGATTTTTATCTCTGAAATAGCCTCACATGTAAATTTTGCCACATTTCATACTGCCTTGTTTTGGTTTACACTTCTGTGCTAGATTAGAAATTCATTTTTTTTAATTAAAAAATTTTAAATTTTTAAATAAACATATAATGTATTTTTATCCCCAGGGGTACAGGTCTGTGAATCGCCAGGTTTACACACTTCACAGCACTCACCATATCACATACCCTCCCCAATGTCCATAGCCCCACCCTGTCTCCCGACCCCCCTCCCCCCAGCAACCCTCATTTTGTTTTGTGAGATTAAGGGTCACTTACGGTTTGTCTCCCTCCCGATCCCGTCTTGTTTCATTTATTCTTTTCCTACCCTCCAAACCCCCCATGTTGCATCTCTGCTTCCTCATATCAGGGAGATCATATGGTAGTTGTCTTTTTCCAATTGACTTATAGAAATTCATTTTTTAACCTATAGTCTCTGCCTCTTGCAGTTTATCCTGCTTTGTTAGACATGTGTTATGGATTGATTTAAGAAATCAACAGAACTATACACAGACATAAATACCTGAAAATTCATTTTTACTACTTTATGCTTTCTTACCCCCTAGTTCCTGATATAGAGTGTAGTTATTAGCAAATGTTTCATAAACTGACGACCTCTTGGAAACCTGTTTGCAGTGGTATCAAGAGTATGGCATGACTTTGGCCTTGAAATAGTCCTGTACAATTGGAAAAAGTTGACAAAGTAATCAAAAAAGTGATTCAGATCTACTTCAGTAACATAAGCCCCATATCTCTTTTCCTGTATCAGGAGTCTTGGATTGTCCACTCTCTGCTGGGTATAGAGATGTTTCATGTTGTAGCAGAATGCTTCCTGGCATTGTAAATGTGGGGTTTTTTCCCTCTTTACTTCCTCAAGGCTAAATTAATCACCAGCAGTTCCTAGTGATAAAATACTTGTATTGAAGATATTGTTATATAAAAGCAAATCATTTTGGAGTTGGAAACATTTACATTTACATAGACATTTAGTTTAACTTAACTTCAGAAGAGGCAACTGAAATCCAATATACCTAAATGAGAGTTGGTATATCAGCGTTTATAAAGTAACTCAATTTTTACATATATTAATATGGGTATATTTGATTTTAATAATAGCAAAGTAACAAAAACCTTTGACTCTAAGGACGTAGCTTCTTTGTAAATGGTAAAACATAGTTGCAGAACTTGGCAGTCAGTCAGTGAAAATCCTGAAAACGGGATGTTCATTTTCTTTTTTTAAACAATTTTTAAAAAAGATTTTATTTTTTATTTGACAGAGAGAGATCACAAGTAGGCAGAGAGGCAGGCAGAGAGAGAAGAGGAAGCAGGCTCTCCGCTGAGCAGAGAGCCCGATGTGGGGCTCTATCCCAGGACCCTGAGATCATGACCTGAGCTGAGGGCAGAGGCTTAAAGCACTGAGCCAGCCAGGTGCCCCGTTTTTTAAAATTTGTTTTACTTATTTATTTGAGAGAGGGAGAGAGCGCACACACACATGAGTGGGGAGAGGAGAGGGAAAGGCAGAGGGAGAAGCAGACTCCCTGCTGAGCAGGGAGTCCAACCTGGGGCTCCATCCCAGGACCCCGGGATCATGACCTGACCTGAAGACAGATGCTTAAGCAACTGAGCCACTCAGATGCCTCCAGGAAGGATGTCATTTTCAAACAAAATACTTCCAGAAGTGTTTAGAAGGAGTAAACTCATCGAGAGAATTTATATTTGAGTAATATGGTATTGAAGCTATGTAGTATGAAGGATGTATGTGTGTGAATCTTCTAAAGATTTTGTTTGCTCTAAATTGCTTCTCATTAATGCAACTACTCCTCCAGAGATAATGTCATTGAATTAGTAACAAGCTGCTAGACACTATAGTATTCAAAAATATGATGTGATAGCATTCCTTTTTTGGGACTTACAAAAAGACCTTAGACTTTAGTGGTTCATATGAGGCATTAAATACAAAGTATTTTCAAAGAAGGATAGAATTAAAAAAACAAACCAATATACTTATGTCTGTTGGTGCTAAATAATGTAATAAATTATGCTGCTGTATGTATTTACAGCTTCATAATTCCAGTTCTGTCACTTAATATGTTACATAGAGCAAATTGTTTAACTTTCTGAGCCTCAGTTTGCTCATCTGTAAAGTAATGATGCTAGTAGCTACCTCAAAGTTTCTTGTGAAGGTTAAACTCCATAATGCAGGTAAAGCACTTAATACAATCTCGGGACATTGCATACGCTTTATAAGTAGAAGCTATTTAAAAAAAAAAAAAAAGGGTGTATGGCTTAAAAGAAAATGATGCAGTGGCAGCAGGAGGATTGGGAGTCTCCTGGTTGTCCACTGGTGTCCTGTATGGTGTATAATGTGCTGCTGTTCCTCTTCAGAGCAGAACCTTTGGGAGCTTTCATGAAGTAACTCAGTTTGTGTTAATAATGGCTAATGCAGCCATTTTGGGGGAACTATTTTATTAAAGTCTAAGATAATACAAAGTGCACAAATTTTAAGTTCACAGCTTCATAATTGTAATGTGAACTAACCCTTGTAACCACTAACCAAGGCAAAGTTATTGACTATTTGGATGTTCTATTTTGTGAAGGTTTTTTTTACCTAATTTTCTGTTTGCTTGACGATCTGGCTCATTTGTGGTTTTTAAAGTGTATGTTCTCAATATGAAGCTTTTTGGAGAAGTGTCTTCATTCTGTGGCTTTCTTTTGCACTTTCTTAAAGCTGACTTAGGTAAATACATGGACTAATTTAACACATGGTCTCATTTTAATACATAGTTTACCCTTGAACAACATGGGTTTGAACTGCACGAGTTAAACTTAAAATCCCATCTGCCTTAGGATTTTCTTAACATTCTCTTTTCTCTAGTTTACTTTATTTATTTATGAGAATACAGTACACACATATATATAACATATATATTATTTGTATATAAGAAACACTCAAAACATATATTTGTTAACTCTTTATGTTATTGTGAAGGCCCCTGGTCAACACTAGTTGTTGAGTTTTTGGAAACTAGAAGTTACATATGAAGTTTCGACTGTATGGGGGTTGGTGCTCCTAACTCCTCTGCATCGTTCAAGGGTCAACGTAGTTTTCATTTTTCAAAACCCTTTAGATTAACACCATTTGTGTCCTATTTAAGAAATCTTCTTATATTTTAGGGTCAATAAGGTGTTTGTTTTCCTGTATTTTCTTTTAAAAGTTTTATTGTTGGGGCACCTGGGTGGCTCAGATGGTTAAGCATTTGTCTTTGGCTCAGGTCATGATCCTGGGGTCCTAGGATCGAGTCCCTCATAGGGCTTCCTGCTCATTGAGGAGCCTGCTTCTCCTTCTGCCTCTCTCTCTCTCATGAATAAATAAATAAAATCTTTTTTTTTAAAGCTTTATTATTTTACCTTTCACATTTAGTTAGCTCTGCCATCTGTCTAGAATTCATTTTTGTGTATAGTATGAGGTAGGGGTTAAGCGACACCCCCCCCCCCCCAACATGGATATCCCTCAGCTGAGCACCATTTATCATCCCACTGCACAGCAGTAACAACTTTGTCATAAACCAGGTGTGTGGGTCTCTCTTTGGACTCTCGTTCTGTCCTTTCATTATTTTGTCTGTTCTTGCACCAGTATCACAGTGTAAGTCCTCCTGCTTGTTCTTCAGAGGATTGTTTCTAGTTCTTTGCATTTCTAGATAAATTTCAGAATGTCTCAATTATGTGAAAAATATTTTAATTTCTGAAGTGTATATTCCCCAGGTATGCTTTGGGAATTTCTTTCTTTCAACACTTTAAAGATACTATTCTGCTTTATTTTGGCTTCCATTTTTCCATGGAAAATTGGCTCTTTTGATGATGATGTGTCCTTTTTTCCCTTCTGTGGCTGTATTTAAGGTTTTGTCTTTGGTGTAAGCAGTTGACTCAGGTATCTGGGTGGGTGGGTGGTGTGTGTGTGTGTGTGTATTGTATATATGTTAAAATCAGAAATTTGTTAATATAAGAGTAAATTTCAGTTTTCGGGTAAAATTTTTTTGAACATTAAAAAAAAAAGATTTTATTTATTTGACAAAGAGAAACAGAGAGAGAGGGAACACAAGCAGGGGGAGTGGGAGTGGGAGAAGCAGACTTCCCGTTGAGCAGGGAGCCCCATGGGGGACTTGATCCCAGGACCCTGGAATCATGACCTAAGCCGAAGGCAGACGCTTAATGACTAAGCCACCTAGGTGCCCCATTCTTGAACATTTTGATTGTTGCTTTAAACTCCCTGTTATAATTTCACTGGCTCAATAACTGTGAGGCTGTTTCTATTAATTTTTTTCTTCTTTTCTTTCTTTACATTTGATTGTTATTTCCTGTTAGGCTGGTAACTTTTTTTGTTTACTTGCTTGCTTGTTTCTTTAGTATTCAGTCTTAGGTAAGAAAAATTCTTAAGCTTTGCTATTCAGTATGGTCACGCATGGCTATTTAGGTTTAAATTTAAATTAATTAAAATTAAATAAATTAAAAAATTCATTTCTTTACTCACATTAGCCAAATCTCAAGTGCTCAGTAGCTGCATGTGACCAGCCCTGTCACTGCAGAAAATTCTGTTGGTCAGTGCTGTGGTAGTGACTCTGGATGGTAAAATCTTCCTTCAGAGACAGTTCTTTTTTATTCTGGAAACCAGGTAGAGTAGGTAAGCTCATGTTATTCCAAGTGAGGCTGTCTATTTCAGTTTGCTGAAATAGGGTGTTTGTTCCTAGGGTATAGCCCTTTATAGTTTCATAGTTTCATTTGAAAAGCCTGGACTATTCACCCAGGCCCTTCTTCCTTGGCAGGTTCTGAATTCCAGGTACTGTTTTCCCAGCCCGGTGGAATAACTGTAGGCTAAATTTAGGTCACTGTTTTCTTTTCCCCCTTCTCCCCATGTCTCACTGTCAATTGGTGATTACCTCAAAGAAATGTAAGGTCAACTTTAATAAATTTCTTTGCTCTGGGATTTTGGTCCCTTAAGTCCTAGCTGTCTTGTCTGCTCTCTGGTGACTTCACACAACCTTTTTTTTTTTTTTTTTTTTTTTTTTTTAGTAGACTTCATTTCTTAGAGCTATTTTAGGTTCACAGCAAAATTGAGCAGAAAACACAGGGTTCCCATAGCCTACTTTCACATACATACAACCTTTTCCATTATGAACACTCCTGTACCTCAGGCACATCAGTAAATTTATTACAATTGATGAACCTACACAGACCCAAAAGCCATTATACACAGCTGTTCTCTGTGTGTGTGTGTGTGTGTGTGTGTGTGTGTGTTCAGCCAATTTTTGTAGTTGTTTTCCCCGGGGATATTAATCTGATAGTAGCTAAGTAGTACCCTTCCATTTTCTTTTGTTAGCTAGAATATAACTCAGTATAGTTGAAAACGTCTTAATGATTTCTGGCAGTTCTTTGGAATTTTTATTTGTTGGGGTTGATGGTTCTGGTAGTTAGGTATGTAGGGGAAAATAAGTATGTGTGGGTGTTTCATATTTTCATATTCCTTAAATTCTATTGTTCCGGTATAGACAGTGCTTAATGTAGTTGGGTTTGTAGATTATGAAATATCTGAGAATTTAAAATGTATATTAAAATGGAATGTATTTGGAGGAAGCATTGTGTCTAATTGAATATTTTGTGTTCATTGTACTTCTTTAAGGAGTGATTTCTGTTTATAAAATACTCTGTCAGGGGCTGTATGAGGTATAAAACCAAGCAAGAGGTAGCTCCTGATATTTAAGACCTTATGTTCTTCTTAATAGAGAAGATAAGACATGTATTAACAGGACTGCCTGTAGAAGGCACATTTTATTTCTTATGAGATTTAAAGGTTAAACCCAAGTTTCTGTTTTGGCACCACCATTTATTGGCCCTGTGACCTTGGGGAAATCACTCAAGCAGTCAATTTTAGATGCTTTTGGAGGGAAGGGATATTATGTGCCAAGTACTTTACTTGGTTTTATTGTCACAATAATCTGGAAAGTCAAGTATATCGCTCATTTGCAAATGAATAAGTTGAACTGGCAGTAACATTTGTAACTTGCCTAAGGCCTGGAGTTTTGTTAAGTAACTACCAGAGCTGGGATTTGAATTCTGTTCTCTGTTAGTTACTATTACAAAGTCTGCAGTTACTTAATTATACTAGCACATAGCAATCTGTTCTGAGAAGTATTGATATTATTCCTTGAAAAAACGGACGATAATATGTTTTCTAAATACATGCTTTTAAAAATAAAGTGTAAAATAGCATCACTCCTGTAGTATTTCTGCTGAAAGTAGTGTAAACTTTGTGAGGAAGCATTAAATAAACAAATTGAGGGACATTCTAGAAAATAACTGGCCTGTATTAAAAAATGATGGTATCATTAAACCACAAAAATGTTGAGGAACTATTTCAGATAAATGAAACTAAAGAGACATAGGTCTGGGGTTTTTTTTTTTTTTAATTTTGTTTGATATAAAGGAAGGCATTATTGGGATAGTTGGCAAAATCTGAGTAATAGTATTGTATCAGTATTAATTTCCTGATTTTTATAAATACATTGTAGTTATATAAGAGACTGTCCTTCTTTTTAAGGAGTACACAATGTAGTATTTAGAGGTAAAGGGGTAGAGTGTCTGCAACTTAACTCTTAGATAATTCAGGAAAATTGTATTTGTGTGTGTGTGTGTGTGTGTATATAAGCGGATAATATAGTCGTGGGAAAATATTAACATTTAGGGAATCTCATTGAAGAATTCTTTGCATTATTTTGCAACTTTTTTATGAGTCTAAAAGTATGTCAACGTCCAAGGGGAAAAAAAGCATGTAAAAATGGTAATATTCAGTAGTTCACCCCTTATCTATGGTTTTGCTTTTCACTGTTTCTGTGGTCTGGCAGGAAATGATCCTACTCCTTAGTGTCAGAGGGTCAATACATTACAATGCCTGCATCCTTCTCTTCACTTCATCACATCACATGGGCATTTTATCATCTCACATCATCACAAGAAGAAGGGTGAGCATGGTACAATAAGATACTGAGAGAAAGAGACTGTATTGACTTAACTTTTATTACAGTATATTGTTATAATTATTCTATTATTGTTAATCTCTTACTGTGTCCAATTTATAAATTAAGCTTTATCATAGGTATGTATGTATAGGCAAAAACAGGTATATATGCAAATATACTGTGTGTGTGTATGTGTGTTTGTGTTTAGGGTTTGGTACTGTCCGTGGTTTCAGGCATCCACTGAGGGTATTCGAATATAATCCTCATGGGTAAGGGGGAAGTACTTTGTCTAACTGTTAAAAGATTACTGGCCTTTAAGAGGTGGTATGCTCCAGGGGCACCTAGGTGGCTCAGCTAAATCTTAAATAAAGAAAGAAATGGTATGTTCCAAAGTGCCACCAGATTGTGTAAGATCTGATGAATCAATGCCTAACCTTCTACTTGCTTATTAAAGTGTGGAAATACAGTTTTATGATTAAATAATATATTTGCAATAGTTCATAAAATAAAGATGATTTATCTATGTGGTGTTGAGTAACTTGGACTCTCACTCAGACTCAGGGTTTGGTTACAAGCCCTACCACCCACAGAGACCTTGAAAAGTTGCTTCTGTACTTGGGGTCCCTCATTTCTAAAATGGGATAATACAATACCTACCTAGGAGGTTTTATTAGAATTTAATGAGATAATGAGCAGAATACATGTAGCATAGACTGACTCCTGATAAAAGTTCAATAAACATTTTTTGTCATTTTCAGTAATTCTTATGAAGTTATAAAATTGAATCATTAGGGGCTCCCGGGTGGCTCATTTGGTTAAATGTCTGCTTTCTGCTTGGCTCATGACCCCAGGATACTGGGATTGAGCCCCGAGTCGGGCTCCCTGCTTAGTGGGGAGCCTGCTTCTCCCTCTCCCTCTGTTGCTCCCCCTGTTTGTGCTCACATGCTCTCTGTCAGATAAATGAATAAAATCTTTTAAAAAATTGAATCATTTATTGCAATTAAATATTTTTGTTGTCTGATTTAAATACACCTTATAGATTATGAGCTTCTATTGGCACTTACTGATGATGCTTTATAATTTTAAATATATCTCATAGTTAAATTTAGAAAATCTTGGATTGTGTTTTACTTTTCTCCTAATCACCTGTAGAATAGGAATAACAACATTTATTTTGTTACCTCAGAATAAAATATTTGAACAGGTTATAAAATAAAATGCAATGCAAATATAAGATTTTAATAATATAGTTTGTATATATAGATGGTTACATATTGATTTTTATATCCAGTAGCATGTAACCAAACATATTAAGAACAGACACTCAAACTCAGTTATGTTTTTCTTTTATTTTTTACAGATATTTTTCATATTCCCCTCCCAATTCAGCTCCTTTGCTTCTCTCTCTTGATATACGTTAATAATATTTTCTCTTCCATATCATGAGGCTTCTTGGTTATCTTGCAACTAGTCTTGGTAGATAAAACATGAAAGATATACTGTCTGTAAATGGAATATGTTTCTGAACCCTGCCTATCTTTCCAAAATACCATCTGTTGATCAGTCATAGATATGCAAATTATTGATGTATCCATCTTTTTGGACATTGGACCCTAAGCCCACTTGGCATATTGGTGATGAATATTAAGTGTTTGCCCTCTCCTATCTTCTACCTCTCAGGTTTCACATTTCAGGTTTTGAAGTTACTATTATTGCTATTCTTTGTACTGGATGTTTTGACCTGGATCATTGTCCTGCGTACTTAAAAGATTAAGTGGCCTTGCAATAAGGATATTTTTAATTGAGATATTTTTAGCCCACGACTTAAGCTACATTTGAATGAGTATCTATTCTAAGAGTGTGTACTATGATTACACTTCAACATGTTATTGAATAGTTTGCTGTTCTAGTCATAAAAGCAGACATTGTGATTATCTAGTATTCTGTAGTGATGTTACTGCCTACAGCAACAAATTTTTTATCATGTTAAGAACATTCATAACTCAAAAAAATATTTCTAAAAGTGGTTGATTGCCTCTTTGGAAATTTATTTGCCTTTCTCAGAGCACTGAGGTTTTTTTGTTGGTTGTTTTAAAAAAGCACCATACTGCAGGACTTTGAAACAAGTGCTGCTCTAGCTGGAAATCAACTCACTAGTATATTTTAATAGTCATCCTTCTGTTAAAGTTTCAGTTGTAGAAATGTTCTTTGATAGTTTCATAAATTTTAGTAGTGTTATGACTCGGAGGGATCGTTAGAGGTCTTCAGTGTAAGTCCCCTGTTGTGCTTACAAGAACCTCTCTCAGTCTTCCCTACAGACAGGGAGGCTCTGAGATGCACCTCAGTGCTGTCATTCCAGAGCTGGTGTATTCCCACCTCAGAGACTCTCATTAGAAGAGTGTTCCCTGTAATAAAAGGAAACAAGGTTCACTTAACACCAATTATATGGTCTAATTTGGTGGTAACATTAGAAATGTGAAATTCCTATAACGGCCAGGTGACTGACGATTTTTTTTTATATGAGTTTTTTTATTGTATATTATGAAGTGCTTCTTTTAGAAACGAACATTGTGAGGGGCGCCTGCTTGGTTCAGTCGGTTGAGCCTCCATCACTTGATTTCAGTTCAGGTCATGATCAGGGTGCTGAGGTTGGGCCCCACCTTGGGCTCCTGAACTCAGAGCAGGGCTTGCTTGAGATTCTCTTCCTCTCCCTCTGCTCCTTCTCTTGCACACATGCCCTTTCCCCCTCTCAAATAAATAAATAAATAAATAAATAAATAAATAAATAAAATATTTTTTAAAAAAAAGTGTCACGGAGATATATGCTTTTCCCTCTCTCCTGTGAGGTTGATTCCTCAGAGTTAATTGCCGGTAAAACTTGAGTGTGTATCTTTTCCTAGATTGATTGGGTCTGTACAAACGCACATTTATTTACCGATGCTTGCCTTTTATAACCACTTTAGGTCTTTGCTGTCTTTTGCTAGGTACAGGGCTTTGACATGTAAGAATTTATTGAGTGCGTGATGTTGAATTGGTACTTAACGAGTAGATGGTCAGATCCAGTGTTGAGCTCATTTCCTAATTGTTTCTGTAAAAGGATATTGCAGTCATCTTTGGGAACACAGTATCTGCCAAAGTAAGAGCCTTATTTTAACTAAGATGCATCAAGCAGATGACTGTGTATTTAATGTGAAAGATTATTTATGGTTAAGATGAGTAAATGCTTAAAAATCAGGAAAAGGAGTAAAATGTCATCGAAGTTCTTTTACATAAGTGTATTTATATTTCACATTTCTGGTTAGTCTTAAAATCAAAGGTGATATGTTTAAAGAGAAAAGAAGAACACTTTCAATGATAAGTATAGCATCTGAGTGGGAGAACTTCCAGTAAGCCAAAGTGTGATAGTTCAGTAATCCTTAGGAATTATTTATGTTAAAGTGTAGTAGTTAAAATGTGGATTCTGAAGTCATTAAACATGGCTTTGAATCCCAGCTGTACCTTGTACTAACTCTGTGACCCCTGGGCAAATTACTTATCGTAGTGTTTGTTTATCTATGAAAAGGATTAGCAGGGCTATCAAATGGGTTAATACTTACAAAGCACTTAGAGCATTGTGTTCATAGTGTTCTTTATATAACTGTTTGATGTCATTGGTGTTATTATATATTTGCTAAAGGAATTCTACAGAATGAAAAGTTAGTTTAAAAAATGGCAGCAAGGTCTTTTTTTTTTTTTTTTTAATTGTCCTAAAAAGCTAAAGACCAGGTAATGAAAAAAACATGTAACAGATGTTTTCTCATGTTATGTAACTATTAGAAGACATAGATCAGTAAGTATTTTCCTATTCTTTGGGAAATAAAACTAGAGCATAACTTTAATTGAATTGCTAAAATGACTTTGGTGTTAATTTCCAGTTTTCCTATTTGACTTTTCTGTGTTTCTTTTAGTCATAAGGTTTTATAATTTGAGGGTGTATGGTATTGAGAAAGGCTTTTGGAATCAGGCATTTGAAATCTTTAGTTCCGTCACTTTCTGGGTAACTTGGGGCAATGTATCAGTTGTCTGTTGCTGTGTGGCAACTCCAGACTTAGTTGCTTCAAAAACAATGATTTATTATTTCTCATGATGCTGTGGGCCGGCTGCACTCAACTGAGGGCTTCTTCTGTTTTACGTAGAACATTTTGTTTACCAGCATTTTTTATCTTAGAGCAGAAGTACAATGCAGAAATCTGTTTTTCAGAACACTTCTTTAAATGAGATAATGCATCAAAAGTTATTTCCATGATGCCTGGCCCATTGTTAGAGCTCAGTAAATGGTGGTTGTTCCCACCCCTCCCCCGCCCCCGCCCCCCCCACCCTCCCGCAATAGTCAAAACATTTTAGCTGTCCCTAATGCAGAGTGACTGGCATGTAAATGTCTCTTTTAATACCTGTTTGGTTCATGTATTTGATGTAACAAAAATATTCTTAGTTTCAAATTAATGAATGTATGCTAATAGCTCCCTTCAGTGATCATTTCTTTGAACAAATAATTATCGAGTGCCTACTATGTGCCAGGCATTTTTCTCAGTTCTGGGAGTATAGCATTGAGAAAATTAAGTAGAGTTCCTATCCTTGGGGCAGTTGGCTGGCTGAATCAGTAGAGCAAACAACTCTTGTCTCAGGGTCATGGGTTTGAGGCCCACATTGGGTATAGACATTAATTAAAAAAAAAATTTCTGCCCTCATGGAATTTATATTCTAGTGGGGAAAGGAAAATAGACAATAAACAAACATATATATTAGTTGGTGACAAGTGCTACGGAGAACTTTAAAGTAAGATAAAGGAGGGGAGGTGAGTTTATGTGTTGGCAGGGGCTTATTTTTTTATTTAATTTGGTCAGTGAGGGTCTTTCTAATAAGATGGTCCTTGAGCAGAAACACAAAGTAAGAGTAGAGAGGTTAAGTTGTGCTATTCCCTCTGCTTGGAATATTTGCCTAGATAACCACAGAGGTTTTTTTTGTTTTTGTGTTGTTCTTGTTTTAAAGATTTTCATTTATTCATTTGACAGAGACACAGTGAGAGAGGGAACACAAGCAGGGGGAGTGGGAGAGGGAGAAGCAGGCTCCCCACTGAGCAGGGAGCCCAACTCGGGGCTTGATTCCAAGGACTCTGGGATCACAACCGGAGCTGAAGGTAGATGCCCAACGACTGAGCCACCTAGGCACCCTGGCACAAAGGTTTTGAGGCAAAAACTGCGGTTAGAAATAGTAAGGAGGCTAGTGTGGGTGGATCAGAGCAAGCAAGTAGGACAGTGATAGGAAATATTAGATGAAGCTAAGACCTGATTTGTGTGTGACCTTGTAGGCCATTGTAAGGAATTGGCTTTACTATCAGATAGGAAGTTGTTGGGGGATTCTGAAGAGAAGAATGATGTGTCCAACTTGTGTTTTAAATGGACCACTTAGGCTGCAAAGTTGAGAATAGATGGTAGAGGACAATGGCATAAACAAGAACAATTAGGAAGCTTTTGCAGTTATCCAGATGAGAGGTGATGGTGGCTTGGGTTGGGGTGGTAGTAGTAAAGATGGAGCAAAATGGTCAGATTCTGGATCTATTTTGAGGATGGAGGATCTGGTGATAGATGTGGGAAGTTATCGAAAGAGGAGAGTCAAATTTGATTTGTGCATGTTATGAGCCTGAGAAACTAAGGATAGAGTTATCATTTCCTGAGATGGCGAAGGAGTGGATTGGGAAAATTAGGAGTTCTTTTTGAACGTGTTTAGTTTGCAATATCTAATAGACACTCAAGAAGGGATGTTGAATAGACAAATAACTAGCTCTGGAGGTAAAGAGAGAGGTCTGGGTTGGAGATACACATTTGAGAGTCTTAAGAATAGACATGCTATTATTTAACACTCTGTGATTGGATGAGATCACCTAATGGAAGTGAATATAGATAGAGAAGATGGATATCTGAAGACTGAGCCTCCAGAATTTAAATGTTGTGGAAAAGAGATGGAAGTAGAAAGGAATCTGAGAGGGGAGTGCTAGTGAGATAAGGGGGAGAGTATAGAGTGGTGTTGTGGAATACAGATGCAGACAGTGTTTAAAGCAGGAAAGCATGCATAATCAGCTGTATCAGATGCTGCAAGTCCAGTAAATCGAGGATGTGGCAACGCCGTAGCTGATGTTGACCTTGACAAGAACTATTTTGGTGGAATGGTGGGGTAATGAAAGCCTGATTAGAGTAAATTCAATACAAGGCAGAATTTGAGGCAGCCTTTCTAAACAGTGTTTTCAAGGCATAAGGGGGAGAAAAGAAAGGGGTGATGTCTGGACAGTGTATAAGCAAGATGGTTCTAGAGAAAGATGGAGGGAGGACTGGGGGGAGAGAGAGAGAGGGAAATTGGTGGAGTGATAATACTTCAGTAAGTAAGCCTGGATGCCTTAGATAGAAGCACTGACAGATGCAAGTGGGCTAGTAGATGTGGTGATGAGAAGGTGGAAGTTTCTTTCAAATTCTGTCTGTTTTTTTTTTTTTTTTTTTTTTTTTCAGTAAAGTAGGATGCAAGGACCACAGTCCGGAATGAGGTTGGGGAGGAGGTGGTGGCTTGAGAAGAGAGGAGGTGTGAATTCGGACAGTGGGAAGATGAATAAATTAGGGAATGTATATACTGTTTCACTTCCTATGCTCATGCTTTTATAGGTAGAAGATTTGTCCTTTATATAATCTTTGGAAAACATAGGGTTGATAGAACCCCATGTTTTAGAAAATGAAAATACGAAGGCTCAGGTGAATTACTTGCTGTTGGAGGGAGAGCTTGGTGCCTGCTCTTGAGTGTTAAACATATAGCTCTCTTTAATGATTTTCATTGCTTGAAATCAGCGCCCCCTTACCAGACTCCAGAATTTGTCTTCCCAGAGCTTTTGAGCCTAGAGCCGCAGTTTTTTAGTACCAGCATAACATGACATTCTCATGAAACTTACCTGAAGGGAATTGCACCTGTGGACCGCGCTCTTGTATGATGGCTCGCCAGTGTATAGGCGGGAGGTTCTTTCAGTGCCTGAGGTGTCTGAAAAGGGGTAGCACAGGATGAACTCTTTCAGAAAGAGCAGCATTGAACAAAGTCGAAAAATCAGTATTTCTTTTAACACTGATACTCTCCATTCCCTTTTGGATTTCTGTTCTGTCAAAGGCATTTTCATCCTGTCTGAGGCAGTGGTTGCTTGCCTTAGGTGTGCAGCCTCTCTGCTACTTCCTTCCGCACAGGAGTATATATTGCTCTGCAGCATGGTGAGCTGATAGATGGCCTCTCTCCCTTCACTTCATAGTTTTCATAATAGCCAAAAGAAGAGGAAGAAATTCCAAGTCCATCACTTGATGAGTGGCTGAGTAGACCTGGAATATCCCTGCGGGGGGATACTGTGCAGAAGGAAAAGGGGGTGACGTGCTGGCACATGCTGCAGTCTGAGAAACGTGCAAGTGAGGGAGCCAGTCACAAAACCCCACTTTCTACTGTTCCATTTGTATGAAGTGTTCAGAACAGGCAGCTCTAATGACACTGAAAGTAGATTTGTGGTGGCCCAGGATGGAGGAGCTTGGGAGGACTGGAGAGTAAATGCTAATGGATATAGGGCTTCCTTTTTGGGGATGATAAAACTGTTCTAAAATTGATTGTGGGCTTGGTTGCACAATTCTGTGACTATACTAAAAAACTTTGAATCATACCATAGTTTAATAAAACTGTTATTTTTAAAAAATGCCTTCTTCATCTTCTACTTCAGAAAAGACTGTTGTCATTTTAGTATTTTTATCTTTATTGAGTTTACCATTTATTACCTTTTCCAAGTTTGTGGTGCATTTCTCTAGCATTTTTTAAATGTCAAAAGCAGAGAGAATCCTGTATATAAATACTTGGTATAGAGATATCATCAAGAGAAGCCTGAATGACTGTACCTCTCAGTCTTAGTGATACAACCTGCCAGAACCATCAGCTTCTGGCCCTTAGCTTGGCATTTCAGAAATTATTATTTTTTTTTTTTAAGATTTTATTTATTTATTTGACAGAGAGAAATTACAAGTACACTGAGAGGCAGGCAGAGAGAGAGAGAGAAGGAAGCAGGCTCCCTGCTGAGCAGAGAGCCCCATGCGGGACTCGATCCCAGGACCCTGAGATCATGACCTGAGCCGAAGGCAGCGGCTTAACCCACTGAGCCACCCAGGCGCCCATCAGAAATTATTTGATTAGTGTTCTAGAATTGACCAAACATGGGTGGTTCTGCCAGTAGACTTACCAGGAGCTGAAGTGTTGTTAGCATTATGCTAATTGATTAAGTTTAATGAGAAGTAAAGTTGTTAGGCAGAGTAGATATTCACACTGGCCTGACCATTATAATATCTTTACGTCAAAAAGAAAACTCACTCTCTGTAAGTTTAGGAATATGATCAACGTTTTCCTGGTGTCCATGAAATCGTCATATGAGTTCATAGTTTAATGGCATTTGCAGTGATGATCCAAGACATCTCTTTTATGGAAATGTAATTGTTAGGCACGCCTGGGTGGCTCAGTTGTTAAGCTACTGCCTTCGACTCAGGTCATGATCCCAGGGTCCTGGGATCCCCAACTCTGCAAGGAGCTTCTTCACCCTCTCCCACTCCCTCTGCTTGTATTCCCTCTCTCACTGTGTCTCTCTCTGTCAACAAAATAAATAAAATCGTTCAAAAAAAGAATGTTAGGGCACCTGTGTGGCTTAGTTGGTTGAGTATGTGACTCTTGATTTCGGCCCAGGTCTTCTTGATCTTAAGGTTGTGAGATTGAACCCCACATGTGGTTCCCTGCTTAGGAGGGAATCTGCTCGAGATTCTCTCTTTCCCTCTCCGTCTGCTCCCCCCACTAAAAAAAAAAGTAATTATTCCTAGATCTAGACATTCTGAGTTCCTGAAGTGAGATATCCTTTTTCCTGGGTTTCTTCTGCCCGTAATTGAATTTTCAAATTACAAACGTAAATAAAGATAAGGTAAAGCAAATAAAATGTTCCACTAATAGTTATCTTCTTTTCTGAATGACAGTATTTCACTGTGTTCTTATTTAAAGCATTGACTGCCAACATTCTCTTCTACTCTGGCCAAAGTCCCCAGAGATCAGTTTACAGAGTTAAAAAATTTTTTGTTTTCATCTTACCCACTTTAACTCTATATTTTATATTAATGTTTCAAGGTTTCAGAAGAGTAGAAAGGATTTATTCTTAATGAATATTGATAAATTTGATTAAAAGCATATGACAAAAAATAATAATAATAAAAAGAAACATAGCATTTTAGATATAGATTGCCTTTTTTACCATGTGGCCTAATTTTTTTAGTTTGTGGGTTTGACACTTCTAAGTGTGAGTCTTTATAGAGTGGTAAACAATAGGTTTTGTTAGACTCTCCATTCAGTAGACATGTTTAATGTGTGCCTTGCCTAGTCTCTGAAAGTACAAATGATGTCTGTTCCCTGTTTTGTCCCTAGCACTGCCACATTATAGGTGCTCAGAAGGAAGTTAGGAAAGATGAAAAAAGAAGTGGAACAATTTCCTTCAGCAGTAGGACAGAAGTTTTTTTTTTTTTTAAAGAATGGTCCACAGATTAGAATCACTGTTACCATCATTTTTACAAAAGGATAGTTAGCCCAGGGGAAGAATTTGAGAGCCAATTAAAATATAACCAGAAAACTAAGCTTGCTTTATTACCGACAGATGGATATATTATTTTTTCATGCATAATTTAATTTTTAAGTTTATTGTGAGACTGGCTGGTAGAGCTCGAGCGTCTCTGGCAACTTCATCTAGATTGTGAATGCTTGACGGTATCGTTTCCCAATCTTTTACATTGATCTGCATAGAAAATGGTAATATCTGTGGTGTGCTAGGGTAGATTGGAGAGAGTTGGGGCACATTTAAATGGGACTTGGTGAGGAAATTTGTTGCCTTTTCTGTATGATATATATGTATTTGAAAATAAAATAAAAAAGTTTTGGGGAGGATAGTTGTGGCAGGCACAGAATTGTATCACTCAGCTGCTCCTTCACAAGGCTCTCTCGTGGGGAGCGCAGTTGACCGAGAGTCTCCAGCTGTTGCACCTTCAGATATGCGTCCCGGCCTTTCTAGCCAGTGACCAAACACAGTAGAGGTACTAGAGCTGGACTCCTCTTGCTTGATGGGGAGCTCCTCCAGCAGGTGATTTTTTCCTTATGGGTTTTGTCTCCTAAGGGCGCTGTAGTGGGAGGTTCTCTCTCCACCTCTCCCTTTGCTTCTCTTCTTTGCACATGTCAGAACTGCTCGGGATGTGAGGGCTTGAGGGCTGTCTTCACCTGGTCTTGCCTCCTCTCCCTACCTTCCCCAAGATGCTTTTTGCACATCGAATCTGCTTTTTTAAAAAAATTTATTTTATTTTTTCACTGTTCCAAGATTCATTGTTTATGCACCACACTCAGTGCTCCATGCAGTACATGCCCTCCTTAATACTCACCACCAGGCTCAACCAACCCCCCACCTCCCTCCCCTCCAAAATCCTGAGTCTGTTTCTCAGAGTCCACAGTCTCTCATGGTTTGTCTTCCTCTCCGATTTCCTCCAACTCACTTCTTCTCTCCTTCTCCCAATGTCCTCCATGTTATGCCTTATGCTTTACAAGTAAGTGAAACCATATGATACTTAACTCTCTCTGCTTGACTTATTTCACTCAGCATAATCTCCTCCAGTCCTGTCCATGTTGATACAAAAATTGCATATTCATCCTTTTTGATGGAGGCATAATATTCCATTGTATATATGGACCATATCTTCTTTGTCCATTTGTCTGTTGAAGGGCATCTTGGCCCTCTCCACAGTTTGGCAACTGTGGCCATTGCTGCTATAAACATTTTTTTCCCACTACATCTGTATCTTTAGGGTAAATACCCAGTAGTGTAATTGTAGGGTCAGAGAGTAGCTCTATTTTTCATTTCTTAAGGAATCTCCACACTGTTTTCCAAAGTGGCTGCACCAACTTGCATTCCCACCAACATTGTAAGAGGGTTCCCCTTTCACGATACCCTCTCCAACACTTGTTTACTGTCTTAATTTTGTCTATTCCAACTGGTGTAAGGTGGTATCTCAGAAGAATGAAACTTGACCATTCTCTTACACCATACACAAAGATAAACTCAAAATGGATAAAAGACCTCAGTGTGAGGCAGGAATCCATCAGAATCCTAGAGGAGAACACAGGCAGCAACCTCTTTGACACTGGCCACAGCAACTTTCAAGACATGTCTCCAAAAGCAAAGGAAACGCAAAAGTGAAAATGAACTTTTGGGACTTAATCAAGATCAAAAGCTTCTGCACAGCAAAGGAAACAATCAACAAAACAAAGAGGCAAGTCACAGAATGGGAGAAGATATTCACAAATGACACTACAGACAAAGGGCTGATATCCAAGATATATAAAGAACTCCTCAAACTCTACACTCAAAAAGCAGATAATCACATCAAAAAATAGGCAGAAGACATGAACAGACAACTCTCCAAAGAGGACATACAAGTGGCCAACAGACACATGAAAAATGTTCATCATCATTAGCCATCAGGGATCGCAGCATTTAAAGGAATGAAAGGAATGTGCATGTGAATGGTATTGAATCTGCTTTTTAAAGACCCTAGCTGATGCAGTAAAATACACAATGAATTTATGTAAAACTTGCAGTTAAAATTCTTTCATATTTTAGGATGAGAAATTTGAGTTTGCTTCCTTGAGTATAACTTTTGTATCTCCAGTTTTATGCTTGAAGTGGCTTTATGTAGTTCCTGGTCAAGATTTTGAAAAGATGTCTCCACATTCTTGTCACCATCATTAAGTGGCAGCAAATGGCAGAAGGAATTCATTGTTCTTTGTCTATTTGACAGAACTCCTTTCTCATTGTTAATCAGGTATCAAATAATTCCAGTCTCTTTAAATTGTCTAGCCTAGGCACTATCATTCTGTTACTTTTCTTTCATTGCCAAATATGACATTGAAGTTTCCAGTAGTCCATTTCAAACCTCATAACTTTCCATAGTGAGTATTTCAAAATTATCATAGAACTCTTACACGGCTATAGATCTCTTAGTGTTAATGATTCTTCAGAATCATGTACATGATTAAATATCACTAGGGAATCCCTTTTTACTTCATATTTTTGAAACTTTTTGCTTTGAATCTCTTTTAGTATGGTTAATACATACTGTTTATTAACTCTTGTGGCCATTTCTCTTTCTTTCTGCCTAGATTTACGTTCCTCAAGGCTTAGTTCCAATCTGTATTTCAAAAACTCTGATGCTTTCCTTTGTGTGACCCAACCTCTGTAGGAATGATTGATTTGAGAAATGTGTACTGAGTGCATATTCTCTGCTAGCTTCTATGTATACCATAGTGAACAAAAAAGGAAAAGATGGTCTCTGTCTTCTTTTGTACACTGTTATGAATATGTAAGAATAACTCAGTGTAAGTTGTTTTTTCTTCTCTTTCTACGCAATTTAGCAGTTGGTTCTATCAATATAATTCACATGTATACATCTATACTAACACCAAGTGTTTTGTCAAAAGAATAGAACTATGTTTTAAGATCTTTTATGCTTCAAAGCACACATTGGATTTTAACAAATGCTTGTGGATTAAAAGGCTGTTGAACTTTAAGTATTAATTATGGCAGAGATGTCCAGGGGAGGACTCACTGGACAGAACCTAAATCAGTGGTAACAACAACAAAACAAAACAAACAAAACCCCACCTTATTTATTATCCCTTGAACTTACTCTGATCAGAAGAGCTATGGGGAGAAGATGGAGCAGTTTTCCTATTCATCTAGCCACTTGAGCCTAGGGCTTTGGTTTTCAACTTTGGCCATGTATTGGAACCACCCTGGGAGCTTTACAAAAATAAATTCCCAAGTCTCTCGCCCAGAGTTTCTGATTTAATTGGTATGGAGTGTGGCCAGGACCAAGTGATTATAATGTGCAGCCAAGATTGAGAACCACTGCTTTTGGAGATAATGACAGTCAGCAGTCTCAGTTAAATTAGTAGAAGCCTTATTTTGTCTAACCGTATACAATATGTATACTGAGAGAGCCTGGGAACAGTGCCATCCCAGTACTGATGAGGACCCATAGCTTGTTGAGGGAGTTGTAACTGGTCAAGTTGGGAAAATCAGAGTATCAAAGTAGATAATTACAGTAATGGATTATAACTCATTGACAAAAATAGGATTCTATTCATTTATACTCACATAGGCAAATAAATGAAGAAATTAAAAATTTGATAAGGAATGGCTTACACATATATTCTCAAATTGAAATCCTACAAAATATTTAATTACAGAGGGAAAAGAAAGAACTTAGTAGTGGAAATACCTAGCCAAAAAAAAAAAAAAAAATCTAGCAGATACCATGTTAAATAATCAAAGTGAACATTGTCAGTACTGCAACAAATCAAAATTGAATGCCACCTGACCACATCATGAGAAGAAAGCATCTGTCATACTCCTGGTCATACTCCTCCCAAAAGATTTATAACCTGGACCTAATTATGAGGAAACAGCAGGCAAACCCACACTGAGAGACATTCTACAAAGAACTGGCCTGTAAAAGCTTGTGCCAAGGTCATAGAAATCAAGGAAAGACTTGAGGAACTTACTCTAAAAGATATGACAAGTGAATGTGATGCATGGTTTTGAATTGGACCCTTTTGCCGTGAAGGACATTCATTATTAGTATAATTGGCCAAACTTGGGAGTCTGAGGCTTAGATGGTAGAGATGTATCAGTGTTCATTTCCTGATTTTGATGATTGTATTGTGGTTATATGGGGGAATATTCTTGTTTGTAGGAAATACAAAGTGTATAGTTACTTGGCAAATTACTCTCCAGTGGTTGATGAAAAAAACCCATTCATTGTATTGATCTTACAACTTCTCTTAAATTTGAGATTGTTTAGGGTATCTATGATTTTATGACTCACTTCGGAATTACATAGCTGTATGTGAGGCCTCTCAGAATCTTAATTTTCTCATGGAAGGTTATATGAAGTAGCACAATTTATCTGGGCATGATATTTTTCATGGAATATATTTCCCAAGTAATTGGAGCTCTTCAAATGCTAAAAAACTTTCTGGCTATTTTGATGCCCTGTATTTTTTCTGCCCTTTAAAGCAGAATGCATTGCACTTGGTCTTGTATCTCTTGATGACTAACAGTCCTATTTTTGTGAATATTTATTATTTTTTTCTGAAGTAATACCCAGGTCTACATCCACTTTTAGCCTTAGGGCTTGTTTTGTTTGCTCTTATCAATGTCTGGTTTTCAGTTCTGTTGATGTCAACGGTGCATGTATTTTATAGTTTGCCAGTTCTCTTTCTAGTGTATTATTTCTAATCTGTTATAGTCTCAAAAACAAGATCTGTGCTTTTTCCTTTTTGTAATATGTTAATAAAATTCTCTGTTAAGGTTAAGTATAGAGATTTTATCCTAGTAATGGCCGTACTCATTGTACACTTGTAAGCTTAATTCAATATTATGTCTAGGCTTCAAGGAATTCTGAAAAGTGAAGAGTTACTATAAATAGAAGATGACTACTCTTTCATTTTACTAGCTTTTCTTAGAATGCCAATGAAATAAGATAATTTTAAAGGAAAAATCACTTTTTTTTTTTTTTTAAATTTCAGAGCTCCAGAGATTATTTTGGGGTTGCCGTTTTGTGAAGCCATAGACATGTGGTCATTGGGATGTGTGATTGCAGAGTTATTCCTTGGATGGCCACTCTACCCAGGAGCCTTGGAGTATGACCAGGTAACAAAACTGTCGTGATAGTTCTAGATAGAATGTAAAGAATTGGTAGAATGTAAAGAAAAATAGTAGACTAATAGGAATGCATTTCCCCAGGTATATAATACTCTGAAAACCTTTTTGAAATAAAATGACAAGGAGCGCTTGCCTGGGTGGCTCAGTTGTTTTGGGCTCAGGTTGTGATTCTAGGGTCCTGGGATCGAGCCCTACGTTGGGTTCCCTGCTCAGTGGGGACCTACTTCTCCCTCTGCTTGCAGCTACCACCGCTGGTTGTGTGTTTTCTTGCTCTGTCAAAAAAAAAAAAATCTTTCAAATAAAATGACAAAACCTGAGACCTTAGGGAATTTAAATTCAAGATCTCAAAACTGTACTTGGTTTTTAAAAAACTTTTTTTTTTTTTAAATAATGACTGAAGTAAAGTTTCATAAACAAAATTCAATCCACGGGCCCCCAAAGTTGCAAAAACACTTTTTTGTATCATTTTTGTGTATAGACATTTGAAGGGCTGGACTGTGTCCATTTAAATAATAAAATTATGCTTGGGTGACAAACTTTGATAATGGATAAAATATTAGCCACTCCCAAGGAATAAAAGGCTTTGTAATTATTGGTCTTAAATCAACAACCATTATTGGGCTTAAGTACTTCGGTCACCTGAAACCTCTTCAGTATTTTAAGGTGTTTTTGAATGACACTAGAAATAATCTAGTTTAACATTATTTAGATGATTCTCAGTAGAATCCAGCAAATTACTTCATTAAACTCTTTTTCTTTTCTTTTCTTTTCTTTTTTTTAAGTTTTTATTTATCTGAGAGACAGAGAGCATGAGCAGGGGGAGGGGCAGAGGGACAAGCAGACTCCCCACCGAGCAGGGAGCTGGGTGCTCAGGATCATGACCTGAGCTGAATGAAGTCAAATGCTTAATGGACTGAGCCACCGAGATGCCCCCATTAACGCTTTTCATGACAGTTTTCAGTTATGTTCATTAATTAGCCTCTCTAAGCTATTAGACAGTGAATGTTGTTTGCTATTTTCCTGTGTTTTTGTTTTGTTTTAGTACCGAGGTTCTTTTCTGTAGTAATTATGAACTTAATCTGTATTATTTGAAAAGGTTTCATAGCATCATCAAAAAGGGTATGAGGGGCTGCCTGGGTGGCTCAGTTGGTGAAGCAGCCTACTCTTGGTTTCAGCTCAGGCCATGATCTCAGGGTCCTGGGATTGAGCCCTGTGTTGGGTTCTGTGCTCAGTGTGGAGTCTGCCCCTCGCCCCTACCTCCTCATCTTTCTCTCTCTGTGTCTCAGATAAATAAATCTTAAAAAAAAAAAAAAAGGCATGAGAGGTTACGGATTTGGTGATTTACATGTTGCTGAGGTGAACCTAAAAGTCATTTAATACTATTAGATTAGATGTTATCATTAATTTTAATCCCTTATTTTCTTACAGTCACTTTCTACCCATAAGCCTCCTCTTTTATGCTAGGCTTCCTATAGTCTCTACCTTTCATCCTCTATGTTCAGTGTATCTCTTAGAAGGTAGTTTCTGTAATATTTTCCATACATCCTGGTTTCCTTTGGTTTTTTACCAACCACTAACTTTGATGCAGTTGCTAGACGGGTGCTAGCTTTGAAAGAGTTGGTGGTCTAGTTGGGAGAGTCCCAATAGTCCCTTAGTTGCTGAAGGACTGAAGTTACAGTCAAATGCTAGAAGTGTACTTCTGGTTTTGTGGACTACAAGTTATGACACATATGATATTCTGGAGCTGGACACCATCTAGTGGCAACTTCAGATTGATTTGCTGCTGTATGTTGAATAGGGACATCTACAGATCTTGTCTTGAACACCTGACATTAGTTCTGAAAAGGACCCTACAGATTATCTATTTAGTACTCCTTCCTGTTTTATAGAAGGGATAACTGAGGCCCAGAAAAATGAAATGACTTGTCAAAAGTCACAATGGTAATTTAAGGCAAAGCCCTGATTAAAGCTTTTTCTAATTCTATAATAGACTTTTTGTTGTAAACTGGGAACAGGTGTTAATCTGACCCAGATTAACAGTATTTTCAGAATGTATATTACTTTACTTCCAAAAGAATATGATAATTAAAAAATTTATTAGCATATGGCATCAATAGTTAAGTAATTATTAGTTTGGTATTTTAAAAGTTATTTTGCAGGGCGCCTGGGTGGCTCAGTGGTTTAAGCCGCTGCCTTCGGCTCAGGTCACGATCTCAGGGTCCTGGGATCGAGTCCCATATCGGGCTCTCTGCTCAGCAGGGAGCCTGCTTCCCTCTCTCTCTCTCTGCCTGCCTCTCTCTCCATCTACTTGTCATCTCTCTCTGTCAAATAAATAAATAAAATCTTTAAAAAAAAAAGTTATTTTGCAAAATATATGAATGGAAGTGAATAGGAGTGATGATGTAAGCATTCTTGTTTTGGTTTCAATCTTAGACTTTATATACTCGTTTCCAAATATGTGTGCTGTATAGGTTTTGATAAATGTCTATTTTCAAGATAAGGGAACTCCCTCTATTCCTAATTTCCTGATTGTTTTTTTCCTAAATTGGCTTTTGACTTTCAGATGCCTTTATGCATCTATTAAAATGATAATTTAAGTGTTTTTTGGTTGTTTTTTACTTTAGTTTATTTATTAATGTGGTTGGATTTCATAGATTTTTGCCAGCTTCCTAGATTATGATTATCTAATTAGAATGCGTAGAGGCCATCAATAAGGTATGCCTTTATCTGTTATCTGTTCCCTGTTCTAGTCATCTGCTGCCCTGATATACTTGGACACCGAATTGGGATGCTGTTGCTATTTTATTTTTAAACTTACTCTTTTTTTTCTTACAGTGGCAGTACAGTGGGTAATGGTAATATTATTAATTAATACTTACTGAGCTCTTTTATATGTCAGAAACTGTTTCTGCACTTTCATTAATTCATTTAATGCTCCCAACAACCTTATACTGCTAGAGGTACATACTACTATTGCCTCTGTTTTACAGATGAGGAAACCAAGCTGTGGGGAAGTTAAATAACTTGCCCCAAGAATCCAGCACAGGCAATATGAATCCAGAATCTATGCTGTTAGCAGTGGACCACTTCTCCACTACCTTATGGATAATGATACTTTCAAGGCAATATGGGGGAGAGTTAAAAGGGCCCAACCAAAAACCCTGCTGTGGTCTATGCTCAGATCCTGGCATGAGCCTTCTTCCAGACTCCACTTTCACCCTACTACTGGGTTTCTGCTGTCACTGGAAGAGGGTGTTCATGGTCTTTATGTTAGTTTCTCAAATCCATCAACCTCTACCCATATTCTGTCTGCAGACTGAGTTCTAGGGATGGAGCCAGGAGCTTAGTTTATCAGTTTGTCCTGTGGTGACATTTTGTACAAATCTTTATCTCTCAATATATGTTGTACAAGATAGTCTTTTTTTTGGTTTTGCTTTTATTAATAACATTGCTTTTAACAACAGAAATAATCTTATTACAGATACATCAGCATTATTTATAAAGGAGAAGCTTGGCCAATAAATTTGGGAAATTCAGTTCAACACAAACATGACAGTTCTATATTTTATACATGTACTAATAACTTTAAAATAATATAAATCTAAAATCAACAGAACCAAAAGAAAAATAGATAAACCCACAATCATAATTAGAAATTTTAGCACATTTCTTTCAGTAATTGGTGGAGCAAAAATAGAAAAATGATTAGAGGATTTGGGCCCGTGATTAACTAAGTTGATTTAATGACACAGACGTAGAGTACTGCATTCAGTACTACATGCAAAACCGCAGAATGCACACTTTTTAAGTGCACATGGAACATTTACAAAAACAAAGACTTTCAATGAAATACGTTGTAACTTACTCCTTTACTCTTGTTGGTATGTCTTATATCTAACCTTCATTTAACCTAATGCAATAACAGGTTTCTTTTTTCCAAAGGAGGTGAAAAAGAATTTATGGTAGTCTCATAATTACTATATACTTAAGCATCACATTTGAGTCACCAGGAAAAAAATGCAGATTATTTTAATTCTTTATTATGGGGTTTGTGTTCTGGCTCTTTATTTTTTTTATTTATTTTTTTTTTTTAAGATTTTATTTATTTATCAGAGAGAGAGAGGGGGAGAGAGCAAGCACAGGCAGGCAGAATGGCAGGCAGAAGCAGAGGGAGAAGCAGGCTCCCCGTCGAGCAAGGAGCCCGATGTGGGACTCGATCCCAGGACGCTGGGATCATGACCTGAGCTGAAGGCAGCTGCTTAACCAACTGAGCCACCCAGGCGTCCCTGTTCTGGCTCTTTAATCATCTTTATCATCTGTTTCTTAAAGCTTCTCCAAGGCAATTTCTTCTTTAAATTTTGGATTCTACAAGTAGGCCCTGACCTTGCTGAAAATTTTGTATGTGTCATATTTTCTCATCCATGCATTTCATTTCCATTCTTACACAAACGAGTGGTATGTGTGTTTAGAGAAGGCTGCCCTGCAAATTGGTACTGTGCTGGAATCCCTTCCTGTCATAATTGTGGGTGTGCACTGTCGTTAGTATTCTGTGTATTGGATTGAACTTCTGTTTACCAGGGAAACATCAAAAACATTTCAGGGAATTAAATAATATTTTTATGGGTTAATGGACGGTGTTGACTTCATAAATGGTGATCTTGCAAAATGTTTGCTGGAGTTTATTATAGAATCTCATCAAGAACAGCTAAAAGTCTGAATTCATACTCCAGTTATTTTACTTGATAATTTCAAGTCATACCCTATGTAAGAAAAATAAAATGGACTATTTCAGCTCCTGAGTGTTAGGAGGAGGTGGCAATCTTTAAAGTTCTTTTTGTCAGGCTATTTGGTTATGTAGAGACCTTCTGAATAAGCTGGCTCAAGTAAGAGTTCCTGTACTTAAGTCTAGACTGTCACAAAAATCCAAGAATGGAGTTATATTATAATATGACAGCATCTTGTGAAGTCTGGAGTTGGATGTGCTTTTGGTTTCAAAGAAACACTTAATGGAATTAATAGACATCAGTAGAACTTCACTTTCGTGGGGATCCTAAGTGTGATTTAGCCGCTCTTCAGGTGCTTTTATCTGCTCTGGTTCTAACTTGCTGAGTTTCTACGCACTCTGGACTTTGGTTAGGTTAGCATGGCCACCGAACTCCAGCTCCATTTTATAACCCTATAGCTTATCCCTCGGTAGTGATTGCTGTTTGTTAATTCACATTCCTGACATTATAACTCTAATTTGCTTATTAGCTTATTTCTAGTCAAGTTCACAGTATGGATTTATGAATTAATTGCTTTTGAGTCAGGCTTTCACCCTTCATTCATTGGGGTTGGAGGAGGGTGAGTCCCTTCATGTATTAGAGGGTACAGATAGAATAGTTTTTTCTCTCTCTCTCTCTCATTCTTCCTTTCTTCCTTTCTTTTTTGTCACAGTGAGAGAGAGAGCACAAGCAGGGGAGCAGTAGGCAGTAGGCAGAGGGAGAGGGGGAAGTAGGCTCCCTGCTGAGCAAGGACCCCCCCCCCACCCCATCCCCCGCCCCCACAATGTGGGACTTGATCCCAGAACCCTGGTATCATGACCTGAGCAGACCCATAAAACGACTGAGCCACCCAGGTGTCCCTTGAACAGTTTTTCTTTAGAAGACAGGACAGGCGTTATGACCAAAAATAAATTGACATGATCAGTTGCCATTTGTTTTGTTTTTAGTGCTCTCTCAGATTCATAGGTACATTAATTGTCTGATTCCCCATGTTCTTTAGTACTTTGTTTTCTTCTTTATAATAGCACTTCCTAGCTTAATTGCATATTATGTGCTTAAATATTTATTCTACTGAATTATATGCTTTTGCAGATTGTCACCATGTTTTATTCATCTGTGTATCTTTAGCATCTGACATAATAAATGCTCTGTATATGTTTGTTGAATGGTTGAACACCTTTCCTACCATTGGAGAGACTCTGATGTAGCATTTAGGTACTGGACCCTTGGTACTTCTCACTTCCTGTTTTTGTAAAACAAGGAACTCAGCCACTTAGAAAATGCGGAGTGAGGGAAGACACCACACTTTAATGAAATGAAACTGATTTGTAAGGCGGCAATTTTAGTTACCATTTCATGTAAAATTGGGGATGCAAATATGTATAAACATCTCTCTTGTCAGGAGACTTAACAGTCTATTAGGGAAAACAGACGTAAAAAAGAATTGTAATTTAGTGTTCAGTGCATTAAGATGGTTATGTGTTAGGTTTGATGGAAACACAGAGGAAAGGGATTACCTCTGTTTGAGATGGTTAGTCATAGCTTTATAGAGAAGTTCTTGATCTGGCTCTTGAAGAAGGAATGGTAAAGCTTGTCTCAGGATTTGGTGAAGTTGAGTGGGCAGGCGCACCAGGACGCTAAGGAGTTAGCAGTTTAGGAAGGAGAAACCAGCCCATGAAAAGCTTAGCGTGGTGCTGGATGGGGCTGCTCCTTTACAGGACCATGTAAAGAGTGGGGAAGAGATAAAGCCAGAAGGCATGTATGCGGGGATTGGAGGTTTGGATTTGATCCTGTAGGTGGTAAAGTGATTTTACACTATGGAGTAACAAGATTTGCATTTTACCAGAATGGCCGTTAGCAGTGTGAATAATGAATTGGGGTAACTGGATGACATTAGGGAGGCAGATAAACTACTTTAGGAGGCTTGTGAAATTGTATAATGCAGAATTGAAGAAGACCTGAAAGAGGGTTGGAGAGAGGGGACAGTTATGAAAAAGACTAATGAGGTAAGATTGTTAGGGTTTGGGATGTTGTGGGGAGAGAGAGATGAGGGAGAGGATATGTGTCTGGTACGAATTTCAGGTTTCTGGTTTGGGAGGTTGGTGTTGGTGTCTGTTGCTGGGAAATGCATGAGGATTAGCAGATTTCAGGGAAAATTCAGTTTAGGATATGTTCCCTTTGAGGTGCCTCAGGTCCAGCCAGGTGGAGAGTTTCAGTAAGCAGTTGGCTTACAGCTCCAGGGCTAGAGATAAATATTTAAATATGGATTTAGGGATAAAACTATGGGCACTTGGGGCTTATAGAGGGAAAGAGGACAGATACAACTTCTTACCTTACTGATGAAGCCCTCTGCCTGCTAATTCAGTTTTACCTCTTGTCATTTTTCACTGAATGAACCTTTGTGCTTCCAGGATCCAAGTGTGTGGGTATTTTCTCCTGATTTTGCATATTTATTCATATTACGACCTTAGCATAAATCATAGTCAGGTCCCCCGCTCCCCTTCCAGGGCTAAAGAACTCTTAACTTGTAGTTTTAGACTCACCTCTTCTGGAGCTTTATGTGATTACAATTATTTTAGGTGCCCCTTTTCTGTCTTTCCATAAGCACGTATTTATTATGGTACTTACAAACCTGTATTACAATTGTTTACTTGTATGCTCCACACTAGAATTTCTTGAGGGCATAGACTACACCATTTAATTCTTGACCTAACTCTAGCTTAGTGTCTGATAGAGAATAGGTGTTCAGTTAATATCTATTACATGTAAAGAATAAATTCTTAGGTTTTATAAACTCTTTTCCAGATCCGATATATTTCTCAGACTCAAGGTTTACCGGGAGAACAGTTGTTAAATGTGGGCACGAAATCCACAAGATTTTTTTGCAGAGAAACAGATATTTCTCATTCTGGTTGGAGATTAAAGGTAATTCATTTTAAAAAATTTTAGAAAAACATTTTTTCTAAGATGCCTCATGTGGATAATATCCCTCATGCCTATTTTTCTTTTATTGTATTTCTAATTCTGAATTTTCATTTTTGACCCCTCCCCACTTTTTAATGGGGGGTGGAGAAAAAGCCTTCCTGGAATAATGTAGCTCATTCTCTAACCTGGCAACAAAATCATTAACTCATCTTAAATGGTTTTTTAAATTTTATGTGTGTAATTACTTTTATGTTGTGTGTTTCATCTTCTCTACCCAGTTTCCATTATTAAGCTTTATAAGGACCAAATTTCACCATTTACTCCATAACCCAAGTACTTAATTTATTCCTAGCTCTTTGGGAGATTAGTAAAACCTCAGAGATTAACTTTCTAACCAGTTACTTTTTCATATATATATGTGAAAAATATATATATATATATATTTTTTTTTAACCTGAACCAAGCTTTTCTCATTTTTTGGGGTACTTTTTAAAAAGTATGTTTTTGGTAGTTACTCTTTTGAAATTCCTTGCCTAAGACTATTCAATGTATTAGACTAAATGTGCTAGAACTAAAAAATAAAGAATTTACAAATGATGGGTAATATATTATTTTTCCTCTTTGACATGTCCAATAAGACACTAGAAGAGCATGAGGCAGAGACAGGAATGAAGTCTAAAGAAGCCAGAAAGTACATATTCAACAGCCTGGATGATATAGTGCATGTGAGTACCATAGCCATGTTTGTTAGTCTTCTCTGCCTACGGTGATGGACTTGAACTCCAAGGATGCCACCACACGTTAATCATCATCTAAAGGACTGCAGAGTGCTTGCTGGATTTAAGGTTTTCAGACAAAATTGATTCTAATGTTTCAGCCTCTTGGGAACTAAATTGTATTTATGTTTATCAAATATTTAATTTATACCATCCTGTGCTTTAGTAAAAGGTATTTTTTCAAGAGGGAAAATCCTAGCTGTACCATTTCTCTTTCTTATATTTTGTTAGAAGTGGAAATTCGTTAAAAAAATTTTTCCCTTGCTTTGAATGCTGTTTGGTACCTTGAAACATTTTGCAGATTTGTTAAAACTCAAATACTCATTTTTGTTTTGAAATAATTGTAGTTCTCTGTTCTTTCCTGTGTTGTGGTATATTTTTTTAAACTGTGAGTCTTTAACATATACTGCCTTCTGTGGCTTGTCTATTTATTTATTTATTTATTTATTTATTTATTTATTGGCTGATGACTTGACATTTTGATCTTATAGGTGAACACAGTGATGGATTTGGAAGGAAGTGATCTTTTGGCTGAGAAAGCTGATAGAAGAGAATTTGTTAGTCTGTTGAAGAAAATGTTGCTGATTGATGCAGATTTAAGAATTACTCCAGCTGAGACTTTGAACCATCCTTTTGTTAATATGAAACATCTTCTAGATTTCCCTCATAGCAACCAGTATGTCACTTTAAAATCTTTTAAAATGATCTGGAGAAATAACTAAGTCTGTAGAAAATTAGTGTGTTAGAGGATGATTCAATATATTTATTAAATGAAAGTAAATGGAGTCAAAAGAGGTTAAGCCAACTTGGCTAAATTCACATGGACTGGTAAGTGGCAGCTAGTACTAGAACATAAATCCGAGCTGCATTCCAGTGTTCTTTTTCCAAAATATCATACTGAAATGACTGAAGGTCTTTGTTTTTATGTGACATTCTTACCTTAATAACCAGGTATGTGTATATAATAAAAGGAAGTGTTAACAGTTTTCACCCCCTTACACATCCTGCAAACTCAGTCTTTATTTTCCTTTCACACCATTTGCTTTCCCTGCCCACACCTTCTCCTCTGTGTTGTGGAAGGAAGGGGGGTTTTTATTGGAGATATATACTCAAGTTGAGAAGGTCTTATCAGAGTTACCTTAGACAAATTTTTTTTCTAATTTTTAATTTTTTATTAACATATGTATTATTAGCCCCAGGGGTACAGGTCTGTGAATTGCCAGGTTTTCCCACTTCACAGCACTCATCATAGCACATACCGTCCCCAATGACCACAACCCAAACCTTAAACAAATCTTACAAATTCTTTGAACCCCACGCCTTTTAATATTTTATAAAATATTTTTAATATATTTATATAACTTAATATTAATTAATGACTGATGTTAGTATTTTTAGATGACTGAATAAAGAAGGTATAGGGACAAACTAGTATTCATTATTATGGATAACCCTTAAAATTGGTATTTTTATAAAGCCCAACTACTTTCCCCATCCCTGTCCCCAAAAAGTTAAAAATACCTAATGATTTCCATATATAAGACTTTGAAAATAACATGATAACCATATACTTTGTACCAGTAGTTTAGGAATGTAGAGCTCTAGAAATTTAGGAAAAATAATTTTGGGCAGGGGTCATAAAACTAGATTGTGCTAGTCAAAAAATGCTTACTATTGCTTTGATGTCTTAGAAAATACTGCAGATATAAGGTATACTTCCACTTGCTTTAAAATTCAATCTTGTGTAGGTTTTTCTGGTAGAAATTTCTGGTAGAAATTTTTTTCCTTTAGAAACTTTAAATTTTAAACTACTCTAAACATTTAAAATAATACTACAATTACCTTTCTTTCTTTCTTTTTTTTTTTTTTTTGCAGTGTAAAGTCCTGTTTTCATATTATGGATATTTGTAAGTCCCACCCAAATTCATGTGACACAAATAATCACAATAAAACTTCACTTTTAAGACCAGTTGCTTCAAGCAGTACTGCTAATCTGACAGCAAATTTTACTAAAATTGGCACATTAAGAAATCAGGTAAGAACTTAGAGTATTTAATAATTTATACTCCTTTTTTTATGATTGCTTATTTTGCTTTTGAGGTATATGGAAGTCTTATGTCAGCTGTTAGAAGTCACATGCTGCTGAAGGTCTCACTGTGGTTATTTTGTGAAATCTTGAATATTTCAGGGACTAAAGCTCATTTATTTTATCACCTTTCACTCTGTCAGTATCCCCTACTTACCTTTCTATGCAGCAACTCTATAAATTGAATAAAACCAGTTTCTGTGTCCATTTTTATCAGTAGAAGTATGATTTTAAGAAGTGTATTCGAATTGCATTTGTAAAGCATGCATGTAGCAGTTAGAAGACTGCTCTGGATAATGCTGCCTGTGCTCATCCTTTCAGGCATTAACCACGTCCGCTCATTCAGTGGTACACCATGGAATTCCTCTGCAGGCCGGGACTGCTCATTTTGGTTGTGGTGATGCCTTTCAGCAGACCCTGATTATCTGTCCCCCAGCTATTCAAGGTACTCTTTGATTTAAATTAGACTTTAAACTTAACTTTTAAACAAACTTAGGCACCTAGTAATTAAATATGTTGCATATATTTATATAATAGTGTGCTACATTTGAATTTAATTTAAGCTGATCAGTAGCCTTTAGACCAGTGACACTCCTCTCTTGACTGGGGCTCCACTGTAATCATCACTAACAAAATGGGTCATATGATAATTATATTTCCTGTAGTGTCTAGCACAATGAAATACCTTAGTAGAAATTAACAAGTTTGGAAAGCTGTGGGATTGTCTTTAGTTGTTATCACAGCTCCAGATGTTTAGGTAAGTACCTTTTATTTGTCTATTCTTAGGAGACATTAAAGTGACTGAGAAGTCAGTTCTTTAAATTTTGGTCAAAGAAATTCTTTTTCTTTTTCTTTTAATTTTAAATTTTTTAAATTTAAATTCAGTTAATTAACATGTAATGTATTATTTGTTTCAGGGGTACAGGTCTGTGAATCATCAGTCTTAGATCATTCTTAGCACTCACCATAGCACATACCCTCCCCAGTGTCCATCACCCAGCCACACTATCCTTCTCCCCACTCCCTGCAACCCTCAGTTTGTTTCCTGAGATTAAGAGTCTCTTATGGTTTTTCTCCCTTTCTTGTTTTGTCTTGTTTCATTTTTTTTCTGCTCTTCCCCTGTGATCCTCTGTCTTTTTTCTTAAATTCTGCATATCTGTGAGATCCTGTGATAACTCTCTTTCTCTGAGGACTTACTTCACTTAGCATTGTATCCTCTAGTTCCATCCATGTTGTTGCAAATGGCATGATTTCATTTTTTTGGATGGCTGGTCAAAGGAATTTTACCCCAAAATTTTAGAGTCTTGTTTTTTGCCCATAACTTAGGATTAAAAAGAGATTGATTTTTGACTCGATTAGATTATGTCCCTTACTTAGATAAAAAGGAAATTAAAACTTCAAGTGATACATGAGTGGCAGAATCCTTTGAAGAGCCATAAATTCTCAAACCATGGAACTTGTTAGTGGTTCTTAAAAGACAGTAGCAGCCAGTGTTATGGCTGGAATAACCAGATAAAACATGACTTATAGGTCCTTTCCTAGCATTTTGTCTTTGCTAGGCTTTAACCTCTAGTTCTGTCTTAAAGCAAGAGGTTAACTCCGGATAAGGCCCTAAGTGACTCTTGGAAGTGCAGTGGGAATACTACATAGTTTGGGGAAAGCGGTCGGTGCTCAATCAGGATGCCTGAGATATTGTCCTGTTCTCTGCCATTTGTGGTGTCATTCTAGATGAATCTGTTAACCTGTTTTCAGCCCTAGTCAAAGGAAATGGGCTGAATAGATAGTATCTTGGTGAGTTCTAACTCTAGTATTTCTGTATTGTGTGGGTTATTTGAAATTTTTATTTGATTTAAGGATTTGAGCAATGTTTCTAAAGTTCTAATATGTCCTGCAGTGCCTTAAGCACTGAGGTATGTTGACTTGATTGGCTGGAAATAAGAGATGTGAAAACATGGTCACTCTGTAGCTGTTTTTGTTCTGCTTTATTTTCATCTTTTATATATAATTGGATTTTCGTATAAGGTTTCAAGAGAAAGATTTGTAGCACTAAAGATAAAAAACAACCGCTTAGATGGTTGATTTTTAAGATGAAATTGTGGGCCAGGGTGGTCTGTAAGTACCTGTGATAGTAACCCATGGCTGGGAGTAATAAAAATACCCACATCATCATGATGTCAGCACTCTTAAAAATGCTGTTGTGTTTATTTCTTTGTTTTTTGTTAGTTGTTAATTATAAAAATTTCAAACCTATAAAAAAGTTCAAAAAGAGTAACATAATGCCTTCTTCCCTAGATTCAACAAATGTTAACATTTTGCCATATCTGCTCTGTCTACCTGTCTAACCATAGATATATTGTTTGATAGTGATAGACATTTTACTTCTAAATACTTGAGCATGCAAGACTGATGTATGCTTCTTTGTTTTTTAATCAGTTATCATGTAAGTGGGGTCTTGACAGATGCATTTTCACTTAGATGAGTTTTTACTCTGTACTAATAAATAGATTCTTAAGTTCTTTTTTGTTGAAGTAGGCTCTGTGCTCAGTGTGGAGCCCAGTGGAGCTTGAACTTATCTTGAGATCAAGAGCTGAGCTGAGACCAAGATTTGGATACTTAACCAATGAAGCCACCCAGGCACCCCAGATTCTTTTCTAATAATTTCCCCCTGTTTACCAAACAGTCAATTTGAGTCAACTTGAGGGTCACTCACTTGCAGTGTGGATTAGCTCATCAAGATTCAGAATAGCAGTTCTTTTTTTCAGAGCCTACCTTCTGTTTGTAGCAAAAATTTAAAAGGCTTATGAGACACATTTCTAAACATAGTCAAACATCATTCTTCAAACATTCAGTGAGACATCAGAGAAATCTTTTCTCTTTGAATGTGCCTTATAGTTGATAAAAGATTAGTAACTTTTCTATACATTATACATATGCCAACAGCTATATGATCGATTCATAATGACGGTAGCAAGGAAAAGGAGATACCAGCAGACTCATTAACTTTTTAAATGTCAAGAACAATATTTGCGAACTGTAATTAGCAGTTAAGACAAAGGAAAATGCTTGTTAGCTTGTGTAATAGGTACATTGTAGCAGGACATGAGGGTTTTGTAAATATGTTGGCTCATCATTTCTTGTCTTAGTATATTGTCTAGCTTTCCCTCTAATCTGCTTTAGGATCCCTGTAGAAAATCCCAATATTGGTCTTCTTACTGCTTTCACTCATAATATGCTCCCAGTCCATTTTGAAGAAACATCTTACTTTATTTTTTTATTTTTAAGGATTTTATTTATTTATTTGGCAGAGAGGTAGAGAGCACAAGTAGGTAGAGCAGCAAACAGAGGGAGAGGGAGAAGCAGGCTCTCTGCTGATGCAGGGCTGGATCTCAGGATCCTGGGATCATGATCCTAGGATCATGACCTGAGCTGAAAGCAGATGCTTAATGACTGAGCCACCCAGGTGCTCCTGAAAAAACATTTTAAATAGTTATTGGGCAGCTGTTGGGGAGCAGTTATGGAACCATTATAGTTTGTATTTTAAGTAAATTTTGTGTCTGTCCCACTTTCCATTTTTTACTTGGAGGGTACAGTGTATAGGTTCATCATGCCTTTCATATATTCCCCCTGCTATACATATAACATGTAGATATAGCTATATTGGTACCTTTTTAAGGTTAAGAAAGATTTAGGCAAGCTCTTATTTAACAAATTTGAGTGTACATTAAACAAGTATTTAACATTATTTTGGCAGTCTGAAGAGCTAGTTATTCATCCCCTCTGGTTGAAAGCTGCTGTTTTAGAATCAAATACATTTCAACAAAATTCTCCTTTTGTACTAGAACAGTCTTTAAGCTTTTGTGCCTACTGTGCAGGTATTAAAGCAGATCTAATCAAACAAAGATGAAGTTTCAGCTAACCTAATAAATATATAGAAAATTGGGATCTTAACCACATTGAAGTTAATAAAAATAAGTTAGACCTCATGAGGAGAGAAGATAATAGGAGAATTCTTCTCATTATAAGGCATCAATTATGAGGATAATTTAAGGGCAGCTTGATTTTTGTTGGGATTTGAGAATTCGCTCTGTCCTTTTATCCTTGTCCAAATGAATTCTGCTTTTTTCTCTGATGAGATTATCTATTGCCGCCATATATCTACACTGCCTGGGTACGCTTATATTTTATTTCTTGGAGAATTTGCTGATCAAGACATGCTTTTTGGAAGAGTGAGGTCAGTTTAAACTTAATTCTAGCTTTTTAGGTGGAGAATAGTGGGTAGAACACCCTGGTGGTAGGAGAAAAGCCTCTGTGAAGAAAAATAAACACAACCAAATTCACATTCTCTTTAGGATTAACACTTATAATGTATTTGTGCAATAAAATTATAGGGTTATTTTTCAGTAGTAAAATAAAACAGTTGTAGTATTTTTCTCTTACGACTGATCAGAAACATGTAAGATCACATTTATGCAAAAACTACTGATACTGAAATAATCTGGCAGCCCATGTTGAAAGTCATTGCTCAGGAGACTGGAACTGTAAATAGTGAATTTATTCTCATAACTGAGCTTTCTGAGCTTGGAGAGTGTCGTCCCTAAAATCTTGAGTCATTTGAGGTGATACTATTTCACTGTCTCAAAGTTTAATATGAAACAGTATTTGCAAGGTACTTTTGCAATATATGACATAGAAGTATTAACAGGATTAACATGACTGGCAGTCCTGCTTTCTAATTTTCCTAGTGGGTGAGCAAAGTGGAACATATTTGTCTTGGAGTTCAGTAGCTTTCTCTTAGGAATACTAGTACAGTAAGCCGCATTGGTCAAAACTCAGCTGTATTATCATATTAGGCATGAAAGATTATTTTTGCTTTATCTTTGGAGATTGAAATGAGTGTGTCACCCCTGAATTTTCTTGACTCAGGTAAACCATCATAGTCATTGAAATGTGAAGTTAAGATGCATTTAACCTCCTTTGATGCCAAAAGTGTAAGATCCTGTTAGAGTTCTTAAAGAAGAGAATTCTAAGCATAGCTGAGTTTGTATGAGAAGATATGTACATTACCTGCTAGATCAGTATGTTGGGCTGGACTCACCTTTCCATGTCCTTTATCACAGTGGCAAAACTATTTAAAAAGGAAATAAAGCTAGAATAGCAAACTTTAAAAGGAATGGGAGGTTTCAAGAAAAATAAATGATTGGATTTGGTGGTGTGCATTTTAAAGCAGTAGAAGGAGAAGCTTTATATCAATTTTTGGAATGATGTACCATTAGGTAGGTAGAAGGAACCTCGCTTTCCTAATAGATTGCTTTGTTAATGCTATGAACATTTTATGTCAGAGATGGTTTTAAAATCCTAATCAGAATTTTAGAAATTCTTTGAATTTAAAAGAGTTTTGTAAATGAACTCAGAGAAATAGTTTTTGATTTAAGAACTGTGTTTTTTTTTTCCTTTGTCATAGGTATTCCTGCAACACACGGTAAACCTACTAGTTATTCACTAAGAGTAGATAACACAGTTCCCCTTGTAACTCAGGCCCCAGCTGTACAGCCACTACAGATCCGACCCGGAGTTCTCTCTCAGGTTGGTAATAATTTATTATTTTTGCACATGTACTGTCATTCTTATTCTCAAGTAAGGCACTGATCTACTTGTAATATACCAGCCTGTGCTGCTGAGAAATAGTGAAAGTGATCTGGATGGGAATTCTGTCTTCTGTAGTTATTGGCTTTGACTTTTACATAATTATTAATGATTGTTACTGTAATGTATTTTTGATTTTAAGATGGAGTATTGATGAATTACTTGTAACTCACAGGCTTTTCTTTGCTTCTGGTTTAGCAGACCTGGTCTGGCCGAACGCAGCAGATGCTCGTACCTGCCTGGCAGCAGGTCACACCCATGGCTCCTGCGACTACTGCGTTAACCTCTGAGGGGGTGGCTGGTTCCCAAAGGCTCGGAGACTGGGGGTAAGTTAAAAACGAAAATACTTGTTTGTGAAGTTTGCAAAATACATCTTGCTCTAGAAGGGATTCAGTTTTTCTAAACTTTCTCCCTAGGAAAATGATTTCACACAGTAATCATTATAGCTCAGTGATGCCACAACCTCTTCTAACCAATCAGATAACTCTATCGGCCCCGCAGCCAATTAGTGTGGGCATCGCGCATGTTGTGTGGCCTCAGCCTGCCACTGCGAAGAAAAACAAGCTGTGCCACAACAGGTCAGTGTTCGTAGTTTAACTTTCCTCTGTATTTTGAAAATTAGTCTTTAAATTTTGCATGTACACTAAAGGGTCACTCTGTTTTATTCAAAATGACCTCTTTGATAGCTTTGTTACAAACACTAAGCCAGCTCCCTTCTCAATTTCTCAGAGGTATTTTGGTAAAACTAATGGAATGGGAGCCAGGAAGAGAGGAAATAAATGCTTTCAGTTGGTAAGATTGTCTTTATTGCCCTTTTGATTTATTATCTACGTATTATTTTAGACAATTTTAGACACTCAGATACCTCATTGACCAAGAAATGACCATTTTAATGTATGTAACTGCAATCTACAGTGATAGTTCTAGAGATAATATATTTATAAAATGATCTCTATGTTAGTATGTTTTATACATGATCTTGAACACATGAAGCTTCACATTGTTCATTTTAACAAAATGTCTTAGAAAAATGTCATGTGTATATTTTGATTATAGGAATGACACATTATTCCTTTGTTTGCAGGAGTAATTCGTTGCAGAATACGATTGTCCCACATTCAACATTTATTTCTCCAAAGATCGTAAATGGGAAGGATGTCGAAGAAGTACGTTGTATAGAAACACAGGACAATCGTAACTCAGAAGCAGAGGCAAGAGACTGTTGTGAAACATCTGTCCGGCAGGACTCTGATTCATCAGTTTCCGACAAACAGCGGCAAACCATCATCATTGCTGACTCCCCAAGCCCAGCAGTGAGTGTGATCACTATTAGCAGTGACACTGATGAGGAAGAGCCAGCCCAGAGACACTCACTCAGAGAGTAAGTGCCCAAAGCAGTTCGTAGTGTTGGTGCCACATCCTTACGTAGTGATGGCGCCCTCTGGTGTGCTGAAAAACACCTTTCTGGGACTTACCTCTGGTCTGTCAATGTCCTTTGGAGTAGACATCCTGAATAGTAATTAACATGATTATTATAGTATTTCTCCTCTATTAGTAAACTGTAGGTTTTTGTCCACATAGGGCATGCTGAACTGCTTCATATCCTTAATTAAATAATGGAAATTTGGGCTGCTTCTCATTTTTGACCTATGGTTTTCCCATCCCTCTTTTGCTAGATGTAAAGATAGTCTGGATTGTGAAGCTTGCCAGAGCACTTTGAATATCGATCGGATGTGTTCATTAAGTAGTCCTGACAGTACTTTGAGCACCAGCTCCTCAGGGCAGTCCAGCCCATCCCCTTGCAAGAGACCGAACAGGTAAGGGAATCTGTGGTGGCATACCGTGAATACTGGGTCTGCTGAAAATCCTGTAATTTCTTTTGTTCTTTATGCAAATAAGTGCCTGTCAGTTTACCACAGTGCCTTCTCTCATGAATATAATTTTTTAACGAGATCGCTTTTTAGAAACTTGAGTTTTTTGTTTGGTTGTGGTTTTTTTGTTTGTTTATTTGATACATATTATAGAGAGACAGCACAGCAGGGAGAGTGGCAGACAGAGGAAGTGGTAGAAGCAAGCTCCCTACCGAGCAGAGAGCCTGATGCAGAACTTGATTCCAGGACCCTGGGATCTTGACCTGAGCCCAAGGCAGATGTGTAACTGACTGAGTCACCCAGGCACCCCTAGAAACTTGGGTTTTAAGTAATGCTTTTCTTTTATTGTTGTAGACCACATCTAAATGAAAAATTGAGCTTCTAATAAATGAGTTTTAAAGAATCATTTGTTTTTGAAAGGGTAGAAAAAGCCATGTCCTCAAGTTCTTCATGGACTACAATTATTACTTCAATTTGGAATAAGAATATACAGCAAAATAAATATTTTGGGAAAATAAAAGGAATTTGTGCATAATGAAGTAATAACCCACTGTCAGTAAGATATCCAATATGATTTTTTTCTCTCATTAGTGATTGATCTGCATGGTTTTACTTTCGTTTCCTACTCTTTTTTTGGCTAGGGACTTGCATTGCCACTAAAGTAGTGAGCTTTTCCTCATCAGCGTGCTATCCCAGCACATGAAGAGATAAACCATAAAGATCTCAGTAAAATACATTTGATTTCAACTGTTAGAAATTCTTTTTTTAGTGGAAACAAAATTTGAAAAATTCTTAAGTCTTAATTTTATACATTTGTTTTCTCTTTTTTTCTTAGTTGGGAAATACAGTATTGAATATTTTGGAAGATGTAAAGACGTTTTAACACATCTTTTTGTGAACTGCTTATAAAATGGTTTGGCAGTTGACATATATATACATTTCTTTAAATATTTATATCTATATAAAATATATTATATAAATGTACAAATAAATATAACTAAAAGTATATATATAGGGGCGCCTGGGTGGTTCAGTGGGTTAAGCCTCTGCCTTTGGCTCAGGTCATGATCTCAGGGTCCTGGGATTGTGCCCTACATTGGGCTCTCTGCTCAGCAGGGAGCCTGTTTCCTCCTCTCTCTCTGCCTGCCTCTCTGCCTACTTGTGATCTCTGTCTGTCAAATAAATAAATAAATAATCTTTTAAAAAATATTTTTTAAAAGTACATATATAAAAAGAGATTCTTCAAATTGTTAAGTGTGAAATGAATGATTAAAATAGACCATCACTAAGTCAGTCAGAGAAAAACAATTATCATGTGATCTCACTGGTATGAGGAATTTGAAAAACAAGACAGTGGATCATAGGGGAAGAGAGGGAAAAAGTGAAACAAGATTTAAAAAAAAAAAAAGATTTTATTTATTTATTTGAGAGAGAGTGAGAGAAAGCACGAGCGAGGAGAAGGTCAGAGGGAGAAGCAGACTCCCTGTGGAGCTGGGAGCCCAATGCGGGACTCGATCCTAGGACTCCGGGATCATGACCTGAGCTGAAGGCAGTCGTCCAAACAACTGAGCCACCCAGGCGTACCAAAAATGAAACAAGATTAAACCAGAGAGGGAGACAAACCATAAGAGACTCTTAATCTCAGGAAACAAACTGAGGATTCTTGGAGTGGAAGGGAGTGGGAGGGTTGGGGTGACTGGGTGATGGACATTGGGGAGGGTATGAGCTGTGGTAAACATTGAGAATTATGTAAGACTGATGAATCATGGACCTGTACCCCTGAAATAAATAATACAGTATATGTTAATTAAAAAAAAAAAGAGAGAGCATCACTGCTCTCTCCAAGAGGGGAGAGATTTTCATGGCCTGAGGGAGACAGGAAAAGAAGGGAATAGGGGCCTCTGGCTAGGCCTTTAGAGAGATGGGGAAGACCTTTAAGATCATGGTTTAGTTAAAAGAACCGCAATTACCACTAAAGATAATGAATCCTAACATTGGAGTTTAATTTCATGTCACATGAAATTGACAGTAGGTCACATGATTATGTTTTTATATTTCGTTTAATTATCCAGAATAGTGGATCTTTTGTAGGGTTGTTCTTTTTGTTTTGTTTTGTTTTAAGATTTTACTTATTCATTTGACAGAGAGAGGGAGGCAACACAAGCAGGGGGAATGACAGGGGGAGAAGCAGGCTTCCCGCTGAGAAGGGATCCCAACATGGGGCTTGATCACAGTATCCTGGGATCTTGACCTGAGCCAAAGACAGATGCCCGATGACCAAGCCACCCAGGCGCCCCTCTTTTATAGTGTCTTGATAAGATTTTCTGTAGTTTATAATGTGGAATTTTTTTTTTAAGATTTTATTTATTTATTTGACAGAGATCACAAGTAGGTAGAGAGGCAGGCAGAGAGAGAGGGGGAAGCAGGCTCCCCACCGAGCAGAGAGCCCGATGCGGACCTCGATCCCAGGACCCTGAGATCATGACCTAAGCTGAAGGCAGAGGCTTAACCCACTGAGCCACCCAGGCACCCTATAAAGTGGAATTTTATAAACCACTAGTAAGAATGAAGTGGGAAGGGAAAGGAGAGAAAATAAAGTCCCAAAATGTTGTACCTAAACAGAATAGAAGATTAGGGTTAACTGTCTGAATAGAGAAGTAACGTGAAAGTCTAGAAAGTCTATGAAGAAAAGGTTATTGGACAAGGAAGAATTTATAATTAGATAAGAAATAACTGAATGAAATTCTCATTAATTTACTAGAGCCTGGATAGTACTTAACTTTAGATGTAATGTTGAAAAACATTACTCATAAAAATACTCTCTTGTAGCATGTCAGATGAAGAACAGGAAAGTGGTTGTGATACTGTGGATGGCTCTCCAACGTCAGACTCTTCGGGACATGACAGTCCCTTTGCAGAGAGTAGCTTTGTGGAAGACACTCATCAGAACACGGAGCTCGTGACCTCGGCCAACACAGAGACCAAACCAGCTGTTTGTACTGTTGTGGTGCCACCAATGGGACTAGAGAATGGATTAAATGCCGATGACCATATGGCCAACACGGGTAAACTGAGTCTGCCCTATTTCCCTTATTAGCCCTTCAAAAAGTCTTAATTTGGGAACCTTAGAGAATAACATTGCCAGATGTCACCTCTCAATTTCCAACTTGACCTGCCAAATCTGTCACAGAAAGGAAATCTTTCCTAATATTATTTGGTGCTGTGAACCATGAGATGCTTTTTCTCTTTATGTAATTTTAAAGTTTGTCAAATCAATACTGTATAAAATATCTAAAAACCTTTCTGATCTTTACATGAGAAGGGGAAAGCATCAACTGTCTACTGTTTTGTTCGTTGCCAGATTCTATATGCCAGCCATTAATAAAAGGCCGATCCGCTCCTGGGAGATTAAACCAGCCTTCCACGGTGGGTAATCGTCAGCAGAAACTGACATCAGCATTCCAGCAGCAGCATTTGAATTTCAGTCAGGTATGTTCCATGAAGTCACAAGAGTCTTTGGGATTCAAAATTAGTGGTGTTTCATTTTGGGGGAAAAAAGATTCTGACACTGTACGCAGTCTTGAGAAATGTATCCCTTTTCATCTCACGTACTAAGGAGAATTCGGTCTCATGCAGATTATCCATAGAACCTGAATTCTTCAGAAAGATTAGGCTTTTAGATTCTCTCAAATAATTTTTTAGTATGTCTCTTGTCTTAGTGTCCTCCACTCAGAATGCACACTACTGGATCGATGGCTGCATTTGTTGTGTCAGTCATGGTAATAGTCACACCTTACTGAGTCCTTTCCATCTGGTCAGAGTTGTACCCGGCAGTTGTGATTCACTTTGGGAAAGAAAAGAGAATAGATGTTGGAGTCAGACCTGTGTTCAGATCCTGGCTTTACCGGGTACTATGCATATTACCTTGGCCAGATCTCTTCAACAAATCTGGACCACTGTTAGTGGGAATAATTGCTATGTTGTAGGGTTGTTTTGAAATTAAATAGTGTCACCTTACATACGTTGTTAAGCTTTCCATAAAATAAGTGCTCCACAAATGGTAGTGATTGGTAGTGATGGGGGATGGTGATACCAGTAGCTTTGGTAGTGGCAATGTTATATTATTATAGTACATAGTAATAAATATTACATGTTTAATATTAATATGTACAAAACTGGTATTTTACTCTGTGTTAAGTAGAAGTGGAGATCTGAGAGAAGAGCTGTGGTTGGTCAGTCACAGAGTATATCATAATTTCCCTTTTTTCCTTCTTTTTAACTTATAAAATATGTATTCAGTCTTTTTTTTTTGTCTGTGTTTTTGGATAGGTTCAGCACTTTGGATCTGGGCATCAAGAGTGGAATGGAAACTTCGGACATCGAAGACAGCAAGCTTATATACCTAATAGTGTGACCAGTAATCCATTCACTCTTTCTCATGGAAGTCCCAATCACACAGCTGTGCATGCCCATCTGGCTGGAAATGCACACCTTGGAGGACAGCCTACTCTACTTCCATACCCATCATCAGCTGCCCTCAGTAGTGCTGCACCAGTGGCCCACCTCTTAGCCTCTCCATGTACCTCAAGACCTATGTTACAGCATCCAACTTACAATATCTCTCATCCCAGTGGCATAGTTCACCAAGTCCCGGTGGGCATAAATCCCCGTCTGTTACCATCCCCAACCATTCATCAGACTCCGTACAAACCAATCTTCCCACCACATTCTTACATTGCAGCATCACCTGCATATACTGGATTTCCATTGAGTCCAACAAAACTCAGCCAGTATCCATATATGTGAAAACTCAAAAAGAGTATGTTGAGGAAGCTCAATGATATAAACATTTGATTAAAAATAAAAACATGGTATTTAATAAATATTAGCCATGGCACAAGAAAATTATTTTTGAATCATGTAGACTTGGGTGCAATTTAAACAACTTTGAGCTTTAAAAAAAAACTCACTTTTAATGTGTTTTGCACATTTGGTATAACTTGTCTTTGGTCATGTATCTTCTTATGTAGTAACTCTAGACAGGTGACTTATGGGAGCAGAAGTCCAGTTTTGCTCCTGCTATTTTTTATAAAATTGCCTTCTAACTAGTGCAAGACACATCCACATTTGGGAAGCCATTCTGTGTACAGACTTAGAGCAACAGATGCACATATGTCAGAATTACAGCATACAAGTGAATTGTATTATCTGTGTCTTAGTGTATAAATGTTGGGTCACTTACCTAAGAAATTGAGCTATTGTTCTTTACATTTGCATGTGTCTTTGCATGGGCAAAACATTGCCTAGACTTTGCTCTTAAATGTTGTTCTAATAATCTCAGCTGCATTGTAAACCGTTCCCACACATAGTGCCTTAAATATTTGAGGTTGTTAATGTTATTACCTATATATAAATGTTGAGGACTGCAGCACTTAAAATTCAGATCTACTCTTTAGTTTTCTTTTGATAGAGTAATGTTCATTTTTGGTTTTGTGTGGTATGATTTCAGGTTGTTAGCTGTTTTTTCCTTACTAAGAGGGCAGCATGTTTGCTATAGCTGAATTCTGCTGTCTGATTTTTCAGAATGATCTAGCTTCAAGAAAAGCAAGCAGTTAGTAGTGCTTAAGAAAAATTGATTCAGTATCTAATGGATAGTTGATATCTGTCACAACACAGCATTTTATATACTGTTAAGTGAAACTGCAATACAATCTAAGTTTATTTTGGGCGTGTTTGCTATATAATTGGATTTAATAAAATGTTTAGAGGTGCAGTAGGCATGACTTTGAGTAGATAATGAAAGAAAATGCAAAATGCTCATTGATTCATGATGTGGTTTCATCTTAGCTTGGGCAAACCATGCAGTATTTAATAAATAGTAGCAGAATATTTACTATTGAAGCTTGAAAAGATGTGAGTTCTTTGTGTGCAATTTTTCATTTATGCATGTGAGAAGATTTTTTTTTTTTTAAGTATTTTTTACATTGTAGTACTTGTTTTGCTTGTTGGTGGTGTTTGCTTATTTAATACATTCCGTCAGGGACAGAAATTACATGCTTTTTCTTTCCTAGGAAGTGTGTCTTGGGTTTTTCCCTTATTTTCTTTTTTTTCTTTTTTGGTGGTGGTGGTTATGTTTAAATGAAGTTGCTTTTACAGCACCAAAGACTTAATCATCCATTTCCTATATAAAAGGTAGCTACTTTTTTGCATAGACCTCAAGTATATTGTAGTGTAGAGGTGGAATTTAAGGAAAGGTATTAAACAGGCTGTGTTTTAGCTTATGGGCAAGTAATAAATTGTATCATTTATCTTGAATGTATCATAGATAAGCTGCTATATAACGATTGCCACTTCAGATAGCTGTGAAATTAGGTGATTAACTAGTTGTTATTTAGCCTTCTAATTTCTGTATAAGTCTAATTACATGAAATAGAAGTTGGGGTTTTGATTTTTTACTTTGCTTTTCTGTTTGGAGTGTCATTGTAACTACTGTATTGTAAATGATGGAAAATAATTGCATATGTTATTTTGGGGTGTGTTATTTGCATCAGTATTTTATCTCTATTAATGTTTGTGCTCATCACTGCATATAAAAAACTTGGATGTATCAATGTAACTTAATTTTTTATTTTCATACTGGCATTGTAGACACTTGAGAAAGCTGTATCTTGCAGGCTTGACTTAACTTTTTTTCCTTTAAAATCTGGAATATAATCTTACAGCATTTACTGGAATAAACAGTACAAAGCATTTGAGTGTAAAACTCCTCAAATGTTTTGGATTTACAGCATTTCTTTGATAAATGAATTGCATACCACTAGTACAGTCTAATATAGCGTTGACAATAAGCTAATAGTGGATAAACTTTTCTTTACTCCATTAACACAAGCAGTGTTTTATTTAATAATCATCAATGAAATAAATGTGCCTGACATTGATTTTAAAAATTACAGTATTAGATCATAAAATTAAAACCAGCAGTACATTTTTAGTCACACTGAAAATAAAGGACTTAATTTTCCCCACAGGTTTCAGTGTTTTTAGTAATCAATTCTATGCATTTTATATAAATAAAAAAATATATATATACATATATATTACACAGAAAAAGGAGTAGCCTAAGATTAATTTAAAAGATTATTTACAGATGGCAAATTTATGGAGTCACTATTTAAGTAAACTTGCTGCCCTCCACAGCTTATTAATTTTATTTATATGGTCCGGCAGATCACTGGTATCTGCTCACTTCTTGGAACAGAATCAATGCTGGCCACGGATGTTTCAGAAACACCAAGTGCAAAGGATCGATTTCTGTTTGTACAACAGGTACAAAACTGGCGCAGTTTTACTTTCATCCAGGGCCGTATTTACTACCCTGAAATGTCATATTTTCTGTATTTCACTTCCAAGACTCAGATGGTCTCATTAAATGGACAGTAAATGTTTTCGTAATAGTGAAGTGTGATAGAGTCGTACCCTGGTTGAGTACACTGCTCTTAACCGATTCTAATCATGGGCTTTTTAATGTTTTAAAAATTAAAAATGTCAAAATTCTGCTAACTTCTAAATTCAACATACCAACAAGAGAATTTGGATTTATACCTTTAACTCTTTAAAACCATTTTACCGGTTTTCTTTGGTTTTACTGCTTTCTTAAATAAAACACTGCATGACTTCCAAGTTGCATACTTGCATAATATTTTAATTTGCAATTTTTTTTAAACCAAATACCCTGATATTTACTTTTCTTTTCCTTCAGGGTGTTTAAATATGTTAGTATAGTAGAAAAGCCTTTTCACTTTTTCAAATCTCTACTACTAATTTTAATCTTGGTTTGTGTTATGTAAAAGTTAAATCATACACTGCAAGGTGTAGGAAGATTTGTTTTAATGAACCCAATGATATAGATTTGATTACTAAGTTTGAACTGTTAACTGTTTAACAATTTTAGACTTGTGGCTTTCTTTCTTTGGTTTGTTTTTGCTTTTACTTCCATGCTACACTAGTTTGCCATGTAGCAATTGCACTGTGCAATATTACAATAAGGACTGGGAAAATTTTTATGGATGTAATGTCTATTACGGTTTGCGCTAGTATTTCTCTCTAGTTCTCAGTGATTTAAATGTGACCAAGCCTTCTGTACTTTGTCACAAAAAGCGGGTTTTCCAGGTGACTATTTTGGTGAGTGTCAAAATAAGAATTTATGGTGTATTACTGTCGATTCACTTTGAATTAAAATATATATATTGCAGCAAACAGCTTGTTGCCTTTTTTTCCACCCAGGACTGCTTACAGGGGAGGGAAGAGAAGAGGCAGTGACACTTAGTAGCTAACTTACATCAGTCATCTAGTTTAACTCTCAGAACCACTTGTGAGATAGGTATTATTTTCACCATTATGTAAATAAATGAAGAAATAGTTTCAAAATATTTAGGTAAGGTGTCCAGAGTCCCAAGGCTGAGTGGTGAATCTCATCTCTGAACAAGGCTGCCTAATCATAACTAATCCACTTTCCACCAGTTCTTTTTGTTTTTGTTTTAAAGATTATTTATTTGAGGGACATTATCTGCAGGAGCAGGGGGAGGGGGCAGAGGGAGAGAGAATGTCCAGCAGACTCCTTGCTGAGCATGGAGCCTGATGTGGAGCTTGATCTCATGACCGGGAGATTGTGACCTGAATCTTAACTGACGGCCCCCCTCCAGGCCCCTCCACTAGTTCTTTTTAAACTGAGACTTGAGGCAGTGCGCCAGAGGTCCTGCACCTACCAGGTAACCACAGCCTATTTCCTCTGAATTTTGTTTCCTTGAATATTCTTTGAGGTGAATATTTCTGTTTAATATGGTTGAATGAAGAGTAGGGAATTCACACGTATTTTTAAGATGTAAAACATGAGACTTCAAGGGATGCCTGGGTGGTGCAGTCGGTTAAGTGTCCAACTCTTGATTTCAGCTCAGATCATGATCTCAGGGTCATGAGGTCGAGCCCTGTGTTGGGCTCTGTGCTGGGCGTGGAACCTGCTTAAGGTTCTCTCTCTCCTGCCCCTACCCCTCCTTGCTCACTCATGCTCCGTCTCTCTCTAGAAAAACAAGCATGAGACTTCAGGAGAATGTTGTTGTAGTAGGCCAATTTAACTTACGTCCTCAAATAAAATCTCATACTTCAAGGATTGGACTTACTAAGAATTATTTTATTTTATTTTATTTTATTTTATTTTTTAAGATTTTATTTGTTATTTCTGTAGAGTGGGGAGCCTGATTTGGGGCTCTATCCCAGGACCCTGGGATCATGCTCTGAGCCAAAGGCAGATGCTTAACCAACTAAGCCACCCAGATGCCCCAAGGATTGCACTTTAGAGGAACATTAGTAGGAGAGTTTGGGGGGGGGGGGGGACATTCTACCAGAACAGTGAGAATACATAATCTCTTGGCAAACTTTTAATTGAAGTATAACAGGCACTTTTGTGTCTGGTTTCTCTTGTTCGACATCTTTTCTGTAAGATGCATCCATACTGTGTTTAGCAGTGACTCATTTATTCCCATTGCTGTATAGTGTTCTTTTGTGTGCTTATATAATAATTTGTTGGATGGTGTTTTTGATCATACTTTTTGGAGATCATGGGTATGTATTTCCTTAGGATATATATGCAGCGATGGAGCTGGGTCATAGGCTGTACGTAGGTTCCACATTATTAGATTCTAAAATAATATTCCAAAGTGGTTAAATTCAGTTTACCCTCAATAGCAGTAAAATGAGAGTTCCAGTTACTTTATGTCCTCACACATTATATTTTTTTCTTTCATTTTAGTCATTCTTGTGGGTGTGAGTTATTCAAAGTAATGCGAAGTTTTCCATTTAGCCCAAAGCACTGGTCCTACATATAGATGAGATCCAGATTTTGCAATTTACTGGAAAGTAGAGTAAATTGGCTTCTTGAGAAAATAAGTTTCTCCACTATCTGGAAGTAGGGCGTTCCTATGACACCTTCTGTAAGCCAAAATGGTGTAAAGAAGCAATTACCATTAATTTTAATGGAAGAACTTTTGAGCTTTCCTAGACCCAAAAAATAAGCTCTCTTAGGTTATTCCAATCCCTTAGGATGGAGATAAAAGTACAGATGTTTATAAACACAGTTCAAAGCTCTGGCTGATTGTGGCGCTGGGCTACTGAGCCTAGTTCCCCAGGAGGGAGCTTGGTGGGACCAATCTCTAAGCTCTGGCGGGTGCTGCCTCTCTACTGGCTTTCTACAAACAGACGCTGCTGAAGGCTGTTTTCGTTTTTGCCTCTTCCAAAAAACCGAAATCCTCTTTAGGCTAGCAAAAACAGGTGCTGATACCAGTCTTTCTTAAAAGGGAAGAAGTGCCATAATCTAAACAGCCATTTTAAATGGACGAAGAGATACTTTTTAAAAAATGTCTTTTAAGATGAAAAAGCCTTTGAGCAACATGTATAAACCATTCAGTCAGTACTTAGCACAGTGCTGGGCACACAGTAGGTCTCATGAGTCATTCAGTAACACGAAGCATTTATTATGTTTCAAGCATTATATACTAGGCATATATCAGTGGACAAAACAGGAGGTTTTTTAGCTTTTACTTATCTTCCTATTAGCGGGAGGGAACAATTCAAAGCGAGTAAGTCCACTTAGGGTAAGTGGGATGCGTGGGATATACTGATTAAGTGACCGAGCAGGGCAAGTCAGGGAATGCCTCAGTGAGAAGATGAGGCTTGGGTTGCAACAAGGAGATGCTAGCCAGCTATGCAGAGAAGAGTATCTGGGGGAAAGAACAGCAAGTGCAGTAGGGCTAAATCAGGAATGAGTTTTCATATGGGCAAACCAGAAAAGTGGCTTGTGACACTGGAGAAAAAAAGCATGCAAGTGGGAGCCGAAGCTAGAGGATTGAACTAGAGGCGTGACCATGCAGCCCTCCGCCAAACAAAGGAGTCTAGATTTAATGCCAGATGTTATGGGATGCCTTGGGAGGACTTTAAGCAGGCAGGCAGGCAGGGCCAGAAGGGAACCTGGAAGACCAGATAGGACGAGGTCGTTGAAATAGCTCAGATGAGAGATGACAGATACCAATCCTTTGTCAAGACGTTTGTATTATGAACATTTTCTCCCTTGCCCTTTCAATTCTTCACAGGGTGTTTGGAAGAGCAAAGGCTTCGAATTTTGATAGAGTCCAGTTTCTCAGTATATTCCTTTATGGCTTGTGCTTTTGTGTCCTAAGAAATTTTGCCTATCTCATAGATGCAAAGACTTTTCTTCTTTTTTCTTTGCCAGAAGTTTCATGGTTTTAAGTTCTACTAGGTCTGTGACTCATGTCATGCTAAATTTTTTGTCAGTTTTTTTCATTTCATGGCATTATTTTACTTTACAAGAACCCATGTATTTCTCTAATTAGAAGTATGGTCATTTGAAATAGAAAAAAATGTTAATATTTCTTATTTTTTCATTCATAAGAATAATACATTATTACATTGTACTTGGGAAGTGCAGAAAAACAGATTTTGAAAACTCATCAAAATATGAGTGTTCAGAGGGTTAAAATAATATAAGCAATTTTAGATCCTGATCCTTCCAGCTTGTAACACGAGCATCTTGCACATTTTACGACTTCAGAAACATTTCAAATGCCAAAATGTGAAATTTAGAGGTGATCGACTGTATTCTAATCATTGCTTATTTCCTCAGTGACCATGGAGAAGCCAAAGAATTTACTTATTTTTCTTACATCAGATTTTCATACTATTTTAAGCCAGTTCTTTAATTTAAGAAAATATAAACAGGAACAAAAGAGGAAGCCCTCAATCCAGATTCACTAGTGAATATTTGGCATGCTGGCTTCATCTCTATTTACGTATAATTTTTAAATGGAACCATTTGTGGATAATCATGGCCCCTAAATAATTAGATGGCGTCTGAAGAATGACCTTCTTCAACTAACCACAAAACTTCATAATACCCAGCAAAATTAATGATTTTATAGCATCCATTCCATATTCAAATTTGCCCAGTTGTTTCAATATCTTCCCTTCTCCCCTCAACTCCAGGAACCCCATCAAGGTTTATCCATTACATTTGGTTATGACATGTATCTTTGACTACTTTTAATTCAGAGCAGTCCTCTATTTTTATGACATTTTTGAAGAATTTAGGCTAGAATGTCCTACATTCTGAATTTGTTTCTACACGTTAACTCGTTCCTCTCTATATTTTCCATAAAGTACAAGTTGGGTCTGATGACTTGATTAGTTTCAATGTTTGTTCATTGAGTTATTTGTTCATTGCAAGAATGATAGAAAAGGTGTCCTCATTGCATCATGTCAAGAAGCACATAATTTCATGTCGTCCATTATCAGTAATGACACTGGGATCAAGAGGTTGTTAGCAAATCTCTACGTTGTCCCCTTTGGGGTGGTGCTGAGGTAGTATCAGTAATGATTTACTCAGTGGCTTTAGCATCCCTTAATGTCTGTTGTCTGAACCAGTTATTACATTGGGGATTGCAAATGCTGACTGTCAATTCTGTCATTACTTGTACATGCATTACCTGGCATCACCCATCATTCTATGAAGAAAGATTTTCTGGCTTTCTCCTTCAGCGAGCTTGCACCCCACCGCCCATCATTATGGATTCATGGATTTTGCTTTATTCAGTAAGTTAATTTTAATTTGCTGAATCCTTTTGACTCAGTTCAATGTTTCCTTGTTCTCTGGCCCAATAAGGTGTCTTAGGCTCACCTGGTATTTTCCTGGCTTTGGATCTGGAATTGGTCATTTCTCCAAAGAGCCCAGGTTTCAAAGGACCTAGTTTGAATAATGTCTATGTCCTACACATAGGTAATTCCCTTGTCTTTTGGAGTGCTGTCCCTGCATGGTGCCATGTGTGTTGCTGACCAAGAGTAGTTCCTCCTCTTTGCTCACCTTTCATCCTGTCTCCCCGTCACTCAAGCTCAAGTCTGACTATTCTCTTTGGGGACAGGTATTGCTTGCCCAGCAGCTGCTGCCCACCGCTGTTAACGATCTTGTGACTGTTGCTGATCTTGACTTCCTCTTGGCCTTGTGCATTGATTGCAGGTGATAATTTGAAGCCAGAATGAATGAGGAGAAGAATGAGTGACAATGTAGAGGGCGTGCATGTAAGGAGGATTCATCTAATAAATGCTGTGTTTATAGCTGTTTCGCCAATGGCTAGTACTTGTGCCAGTGAATGTGCAATAAATATGGACCCTGGGGTTGGAGGACATTATTCAATAAGTCTTAGTAATATTTGTGTTGAGTTTACTATGCTGATTGACTTGAACGAAGCTATGAGGTGATGGGAGCAGGGATTTTGCTGCCCCAACACACCATAGTCCCTGTCCTTGCCTTTGTCACTTTGATCATATTTCCTGTAATTTCTTGTCTGCTTTTCCCACCAACTAAACTCTGAATGCAAAAACCATTTTTATCTTGTATACTCAGTATCTTTGGCACTTACTATGTGCCGGGCACAAGTAAGCCCTAGAACATTTGCAAAATAAATGAATGAAATCAACAAATATTTGCTGGATAGAATTTAGAAGGCTCACATGTTATCATCTGCCTGGGTACTAATTAGGTGGTATGGTTTTGAGCAAGTTTGGGCTTCCGTCTATTCGCTGATAAATTGAAAGAGTTTTGGGGTGCAGACTCAGTTAGCAAGGGCAGACGACCTAACTCTGTGAATTAGAGCAGGGACTGTGGCACAGTGGAGAGCCAAGCCCTGTCTAAAGGGAGGGGGACATGCGTGCAGGATCGTGGACCCAATGTGTACCAACTTCTAGGTGTTGAGAAAATGGATGTTGGTGAAATACTGGCAACTAATTAAAAGTTAAAAATTGTTTTCATTTAAAATTCAAGTTGTCTGCAGACTGGGTTAGTTTGTGGGTAACCAGTCTGCTGCAATAGTTATTCTTTGAGTTTCCTTTCTGTTTTGACATTTAATCATTGTCCCTTTACAGTGTTGCTTCATTGTCATATGGCCAGCAGGGGGGGAAAGTGTTCTCTAATTTTTTCTCTCAAGTTTGGTCCCATAACTTTATTGAAGGTAGCAAAATAGAAAGTGGGGCAGAGTAGGCTTTGTCCCACAAACACCAACAGTAAAACATGAGCAGTTTCTACCTTTTGTAGATACATTTTGAAAAAGTGAGAGAGGATTCCAAGCCTCAGCAACTCTGTAGAATACTTAAATGGGTTGGTTTATCATGGAATCAAAGGAAGGCATCGTTTCATCCTTCCATGCCTCTGCTGCCGTCTAGACCTGCCCTGTAGTCCAGCAACGTGGGGATCCTTTCATCTCCAGGAAGGAAAGCGGATTTAAGAGGATTTGGCAGCCAGAAGGGGAGGGAAATGGCCATCTTCCTCCCAGCAACCCCTTCCGGGGCCAAGATTTTTTGTTTATTTTAATTTTTTTTTATTTTGCAGAAGAAAGAAAACCCTTAGCGAGGCTCTATAACTTTACTTCTGATAACACAGAAAGAAGCAGTGCTGAAATGCAAGGCCCCTCCTGACTCTGATTGTGGAACTTCTACCTCAGCGCCTTCTCTAAACCCGGGGCTTACAAGAGTTTGACAACAGCCTGAGGGAAGAGGTGGGAGATAAGGGCTGCATGTATATGGGCCTATGTAAGTTTGTTATAAATTTAATAATAAGAGTGTAGCACACAGCAGCGTGTGGGGGGCTCAGTCGGTTAAGTGTCCCAACTGTTGATTTTGGCTCACATCGTGATCTCAGGCTCATGACATGGACCGCTGTGTTGGGCTCCAGTGTTCAGCAGGGAGTCAGCTTCCCTCCCTCTCCCTCTACTCCTCTCCCCTTTCTCTCAAAAATAAATAAATGTTTTTTTTTTTTTTTTAAATGTGGCACACAAATGATAGTAAAATATACAATACTCTTAGGATTATTTCCATATATCCAATTTATTCTCACGATGCATTCACTGAGTTTTGCCAAACTCTTGTATCTAGAGTCAACCTGTGGTTCTAGTTAAATCACAATTTGACTAAATCAGGCTCTGATTTATAATAATAACAATACTTGATTACTATCTCACTTAGCAAAGAAGTTGCCTATGTTAAGGATGAACAAGGGCGGTTCTGACCTGAATGTTCATTGTTATTTTCTTGTACGTTTAAGACCAAAGTGAAATAGGAAGGGCAGGTCTTGGAACTTTTCTTCTTGCCAATGACATGAGTGAATTCTTTGCTCAATTTGATGACAGTTTTCAAACACTAGAAAACATGCCTACTTTCAGTTTTTTTTACATGCATCTAGATGGCTGCAGACATGATGCACTTCTAACTTGCATTAACATTCTCTCCATCACCTAAGTCTAGAAAATTAACAGACAATAAACCAAACCCTGATTTGTCGTGTTTCCAATTTCTGTGGTGTAAATGCTCCCACCACAGACAATTTCAAGCTACTTACATGATGTCACTGAACATAAAGGTGGGAAGAGATGTGTAATTTTGCAGTATTTCCACTATATCGATACAATGGACAAATAATTGCAAGAGCACAGGTACTAATAAAACGTGGTAAAGTAAATAGGGGTCAGTGAGCTTTGAGAACAAGCAGTCCTCACTTGGATAGTACCAGGGAACCATAAAAATGACTGCACAAGCTGAAACCATGCTAAGTGATCTTAATAATCAATGGGGAAAATTACAGTTGTTCCATGACCTTCCACATTTTTTGTTAAAGCAGAACAAACTTTTGTACTCTTGGTTATAAATGTAAATAGGGAGATGAAAAAATAGACTAATATGTATATAGTATACTAATTTAAGACATTAGATACACTGAGAATGAAAGTTTAGTGGTGCTTGCCTACTTATTGTATGACTCACGATGCATCTTTCCTACACTGGTGAATTGTCATGCTGCTTTCTCACTTGGGATCAGCTTCTAACATTTTATCCCTTGTGCTTCAAATGTCATGAAATATTTCTGAGAATCCTTCTAATGTGAATTTTTTTTGGGGGAGGGGGTGGCCAGTATCACTTCTCTGGATCTCTTCATCTTTCTGTCACAAACACTTTACTCATTTATGTCAATGAGTTCACCTGTCCTAAGTTCCTCTGGCTTTATCCAGACTGTCTCTCAAAGAGCAGCCTGTCACCCCCTCCCCACAACCAGCCATTTCTTCGATGAGTTCATTCATCTTTGATTCACCTTTGATCTCCCGTGCTATCAATTTTCATTTCTTGGCTGCACGTACGTCTTTGTTGGACAGTTCCCTTTTTTCATTACCCATGTTTGTAAAATGCTGCATGGATTGTCATAAGAAGACAAGTAGCTAACACAACTTCATGTTTTGTTGTGTGCATGAACTGATTAACAGATGAGCAGTGATCAGTCACCAACAGTCTTTGAAAGACGTGCTGTGGCCGGTCACTGATTACTAAGCACATCTATTATTTATATGCTGATTTATGGACTGGAGAGCCAACAGCAAACTGCAAACTTCATGCTATCTATCACTCATAGCAAATATCCTGTGGTAACTAAAATCTGAACCACATAGGAGGGGGACTGTGTGATTTAACTAAACTGTGATAATTGAAATTCGTGCATTTTGGAACCACGTAAAGCTAGGGTTGCTTATACCAATTACCTCTGTGTGTGGGTTCTTTTTTTTTTTTTAAGATTTTATTTATTTATCAGTGCGTGAGCACAAGCAGGGATTGCTGCAGGCACAGGGAGAAGCAGGCTCCGCGCTGAGCAAGGAGCCCAATATGGGATTTGATGCCAGGACCCTGGGATAATGACCTGAGCCAAAGGCAGATGCTTAGGTGACTGAGCCACCCAAATGTCCCAAATAGAAGGGTTTTTGTTTTTGTTTTTATTGTTGTTGTTTTAAAGTAGGCTCCACACCAATTGTGGGGCTTGAACTCACAGCCCTGAGATCAAGAGCCACATGCTCTACCAACTGAGCCAGTCAGGAGCCTACCTTTGTTTTTAATACAATTTAATTGTATCCTTGTTTATTTTTTAAAGTTTATTTTTTAACGTAATCTCTACACCCAGTGTGGGGCTCGAACTCATAACCCTGAGATCAAGAGCTGCACACTCTACGGACTGAGCCAGCCAGGTGCCCTGAATCGTAACTTCATGTAATTCAACTTTTAATAAGAGGTATGTCTAAACAACTGGTTCACAAAGTTCTGCCAGTTTAACAACTGACTATCACGAGCTGGTAAAGCCAGATCCCGCATATCCATAAAGCATTCATAACCCTAACCCTAACCCTAACCCTCATTTATGTGAACAGCAGGGGGCCGTGACTTGCCAAAGCTCACAGGAAGAACGGCAGAGCCAGAGCCATCATTCCAAGCCTCATACTCTTTCAGCTATCCTGGTAGCTTCCATTCAGATCATCTCAAGCGTCACCACAAGCCCATAACCTATATCTTCTATAGTTTCTTAATATCTATATATTCTATATCTTCTTAATATCCCAAAAGAGGTTATATTAGAACATTGAATCATTTTAAAAGAATGCAACATTTATTTTAGCTCCTCTAATCCCTTCCTAGCCTTATGTCTTATGTGAATAGCTGAGATAATCTATTTGTCAATTTTTGACCCCCAGTCTCAGTAGCTGAAAAGTACACAGCCTTATTATGCCTTGTTCTTACGATATTTGGTTCCAGATTGGTGGCGGCTCTGCTCCTGGATACAGGCCACGTATAGTCCATGGGATTCCCTCATATTTGTGTCTGGACTGAAGGAGTAATGACTATTAGACATGCTGCCCTGATAGAGGAGGGGAAAGATGCAGAGTTAGACCCTGCAATGGTTCTTGTAGTTTATGAATGCAACTGGCCCACTGTCACTAGTGTCACATTCTGTTAGCCAAAAAGGTCACGTGGCTGGCTGAGGGTCAAAGGGGAGGGAAAAAGAATCGGGACAGAAAGATAACTGCAAGTCACACAGCTATGGGTGGGGACGTATAATCTGACGGGGAAGCGAAGACTAGATAGAAAGCTGATTTTTGCTTCTCTTTTGTTTCTCACAAGAGGAGACAGAGTTAGCTTCCCCAAAACTACCAAAGCTCAGGGACTTGATTTGTTAAAAATTCATTTATTGAGGTAAGAATAAAGCCCTATGGTGGATGGCCTGATGTCTTACTGCTCCAAGAGCGGCCTATCAGTCAGGATTGGCATCACTTTGGAGTTTCTTTTTTTAGAAAAGCAGACTCCGGGAGCGCCCGAATCTGCTCAGTGGGTTGAGCCTCCCATCCTTGCTTTCAGCTCAGGTCATGATCTCAGGGAGTGGGATCAAGCCCCATGTCAGGCTCCCTGCTTGGTGGGGCATCTGTGTCTTTCCTTCTCCCCCGACTCCTCCTCAAATCTGAAAAGGAAAAAGAAAAGCAGAATCAGATGACAACAAATTAACCAGAATCTTCATTTTAACGAAGACTATAAATTCATGTACACATTAAAATGTGGGACACTCTGGCCTAATAGATATCCAGATACCCTTTCTTGCTGTGTTTTCCTTATCCCCCGCCCCAACTCCCTTTTCTTTATTCCCAGATCATGGGAAATGGCATCCTCGTTCGTTCCAAACTGAATGTTGTCCTCAATTCCTCCTCCTGCTATCGCGTCCCCCTGTCAGACCCATTTCAGCGTCATTCCATGTCCCCACTGTGCTGTCTTGGTCCAGCTTTGGAACTTGTCTGAACTAATGCTCCGGTCTGACTTCCTCACCTCCAGTCCACTCTTACTCCCAACTCCAATCGACCTTCCTCTTACTTGCCTATGGTCTTACCAGAATTCAATTCTGATTAAGATAGGAGCAGTGGAGGTGACAGGGAGATGCTTGGGGGGGGGGGGGGGGAGTAGGGGGGCAGTACAAGTAAACACACAAACTAAGTGAAAGCAGAGCTCTGCCTAGCCAAATCAGTTTCATGGCAAGTCTTGGATCAGTTTCCCCAAAGCTCCTCATGTGGAAATCCTGGAGTTGCCAATGGATGCCTGCCTGCTTTAAAATCTTGAGTAACAGGGTGCCTGGGTGGCTCAGTGGGTTAAAGCCTCTGCCTTTGGCTTAGGTCATGATCCCAGGGTCCTGGGATCGAGCCCCGCATCGGGCTCTCTGCTCAGCGAGGATCCTGCTTCCCCCCTATACCTGACTGCCTCTCTGCCTACTTGCGATCTCTCTGCATGAAATAAATAAGAAAATCTTTAAAAAATAAAATAAAAAATAAAATCTTGACTAACACTTTCAGGAAAATGTTCAAATCTCCTGGGACGATGTTGAACTCTCCATGACAGGTCCATTGTCTGACTCAACAACAGAATCTCTCATTGCTTTTCTCCTCAAGTTAACAGTCCTATCAGCTACTTGGCCATTGCAGAAGGTACCTGTTGGTTTGTAACTCCACGTCTTTGCATGGCTCAAATGCCCTCTCTCTTGCCTCCATCTTGTCTGCTTGTTCTGCCCCAGTTCAAGGGTCATCTCCTCTGTCAGTTTCCCCTGACTCAGGAAGAGATTTAATCTCTCCTTCCTTATGTCATTTCCACCTCTGGCAGAAGTAATTGTTTTATAATTTTCTTTCTCCATTGCCATATCCTGAGACCCTTGATGACATGGATTTTTGTCTTACTCATCTGCATAGCCCCAGTGAGCACAAGGCTGGGCACATAGTAGGTGCTCAATAAAGGTTTATCGAACGGAGTAGTAAAGATTAAAATGGCTTAAATCTGACACTGTGAAGAAATGATAGATAGGATTGGATTCATATTTTTAAAAAAGTCTACTGTCAGGCACCTAACAATACTTAAGAATGGAAGATGCTTTTATTACTGTGCACGTTGTTTCTAAAGGAGTGATGGTTTCATCTGGTCTGAAAATGCACTTGATTGGACTTGCTAATAGAATAAAGCTGTTTTTGTCAAACAAAAGGGGGCATTGATGGGCTGGGAGGGTTGGCATTTGTTGCTGGTGGGCTAAATCCTTGATAGAATGATGTTTATATTACATATCTTACAGACTTTCAAAACTGATAGCCTTTTATTTATTTTATTACATTTTCTTGAGGAGAGCTTTTCTACTTTATTACGAAAAGAAGCTTTTATGTCGTCAGAAAATATAGCATTGATTCTTTTCTTTCTTCCTATGAAATGCTGCCGTTCCAACAGCCAGAGTGAATTGTCTCAGTTCACTTCTTTAAGTCCCATCACATTCACTTAGGTTTGTATGTCCTTGGCTCCTGAATATCTGGCCCTTTAGTGCACAGGGCGACAGAGTCCCATGACCAGCAGTTCCAGAATGTTCCATTCTCATATATTGCACCCATGTATACCTCCTAAAAATAAGGTACAGCAAGGCATTTTCCAAAATAGGTATCATATATGTAAAATATATACATACATACACATACCTTTATTGCTGTGATGTCCAGAAATTTTAAAAATGTACACAAATCATAACAAAGACTGGACAGTCTTTTGCCCATTCTGAAAAGATGAAGCTCAATAATAACATAACCTGGAAACCATCCAGAGATTGTGGCAATCTCTGTCTTCTAAGTAGTCAGATATTCTTGCATTAAGCTTGGCAAAACTGCCTTTCAAAAACAAGGGGAAGTAGAACGAAGGGAACAGACCTTGCTCATCTTTCCAAATGAAACACGAGAACGATTTTCAAATAAAAACGCACAAACATTTGTTCTTTTATTACTAAAAGTGCTACAGTGAATAATGCAATTTTTTTACTGTTCTATGATTTATTAGTTGTATATAATCCCCAGAGCTCATCACATCACATTCCCTCCTTACATCCCCAACCCTCCACCCACCTCCCTGTCCAATGCAAATTTTGTTGAGTCTTCTGTGGTTTTGTTTTTTTTAAAACAAGAAGTGATAGATCTTTAAAATAAAATTTTAAATAGAAATATCCTTTATATACTTAAGAAAAGCATTTTATATAACAATAACATCAAAGATTCATTGAGTGTTTTGTGCCAGATTCAGTTTTTCTAACACTTTTATTGAGAGATGATGTACATAACATGAAACTCACTAGTTTTAAGTATTCATTTAAATGACGCTTAGTACAGGGAGCGCCCGGGTGGCTAAGTCAGTTAAGCGTCTGACTCTCGGTTTCCACTCAGGTCATGATCTCTGAGTCAAGAAATGGACCCCTGAGTTGGGCTCCGTGCTCCATGGGAAGTCGGCTTGAGACTCTCTCTCCCGTCCCTCTGTCCCTCCCACTTGTGCTCTCTGTATCAAATAAATAAATCTTAAAAAAAAAATTAATTTTAGTATGATTACAGACTTATACATCTGTAACCATGATCTAATTTAGAACATTTTTCTCACCGTAAAAAGAAACCTTATGCCCACTTACAGTTGGCCAGTCCACGTTTTTACTCCCTAGCCTCAGGCAACCACTATTCCATTTTCTGTCTCTTTGAGTTTGCCTTTTCCGGACATTTCATATAAATGGAATCATCTGATATTTGGCCTTTTATGACTGGCTCCTTTTACTCAGCATAATATTCTCAAGGCTCATCTGTACTGTAGCCTGTTTCAGAACTCTGTTCTTTTTTTTTTTTTTTTAAAAATTTTATTTACTTATTTGACAGAGAGAGATCACAAGTAGATGGAGAGGCAGGCAGAGAGAGAGATAGAGGGAAGCAGGCTCCCCGCTGAGCAGAGAGCCCGAAGCGGGACTCGATCCCAGGACCCTGAGATCATGACCTGAGCCGAAGGCAGCGGCTCAACCCACTGAGCCACCCAGGCGCCCCACTCTGTTCTTTTTATTGATGAATATGCTATTGTAGACATTTTATTTATCTACCCACCAGTCAATGGAAATTTGGGTTTTGTAATTTTTGGCTCTTGTGAATCATGCTGCTATTAATATGTATATTCAAGTATTTGTGTGGACATAGGTGTTTATCTCAGGTAGATAATCTTGGCATCTTGGGTTAGACATCTCTGGTTTTCTGAAAGCAGGATACTGAGGTTTTACTTTTTTCCTAAAGTCACCAGTTATTAGGTGTTAGATTAGGACGAGATCCCAGTTTGTAAATCTCTGGGATTTTCAATGATTTTGATCCTACTTTCCACCCTACAGAGGGGCTGAGAAAAGCGCTCCAGACAGCGAGGTGGAAGTTGAAGGCTAAGAGATGCAGTAACGATGAGCCGGTCCCATCGTGCGAAAGCCTGGACCATGCCCCCGCTCTGCAATTAGCTGAGCCCCAGGAGCCCCAGAAATATTAACAAGACAAATTAGCCCTAAAAAACTGCGTTCTCTCACTGGAGGCTTTGGAGAATAATTAGCCAGAACCTGGGAGGCTGAAATGTTGTTAACAGGAGACCAGTGCAAATCAACAAGGCCTGAGTTGGGAGGTTGCTTTAGGGCCGAGGTGAGGACTGAGATCAGCCTCACCCCAGGGGCACTCAGAGCTGGCCTTAGTGGGTGCCGGTGCTGTACCGCTGGGCCTTTTGTGCTGGGCCCTGGAGCAGGATTTGGAAGGTTCTTTCAGAAAAGTAGGTGGAGAGAAGAGGAAAGGGAAAGAAGAGGACCTACGATTCTGCAACAGCCTTTTCTCTCACCCTCCTTCTGGTCCATTCTTGGGTGAACGGACCAGGGATACACAGCTGATCCCTCACTCTGCTTTAAAAACTCTCGCATAGCTCCCTACTGCCCTCAGGTATAGTTAATTCAAACACACCTTCTTTTCATTCGGGGCGGTTCCACAGAGTGAGTCACACACTTTTCTCAGGGGGGACACCGAGACTCAGGAGGGGGCCAGTCAATGCTGGGTGTCATAGAGCACTGTTCCATGGGCGTGGCAAAACTGTGTGTCTTCCTCACTTGACTCGAAGTACAGGGACAGTCAAGGCAAGGGCCCAGCGCATGGTAGGAACCGAAGGACTTCAGTGTAGACTTGGGCTTTGTACAAGTAAGGAATGTCAGTAAGAGATTAGGGCTAGAGCAGGGAGATCTAAACAGAAGCCCAGGTATCTCCCCTAAGGCAATGTGGGAAATCTCCCTTCAGGGCCAGAAACCACCCGCTGAAGATTGACCTTTACCCCTGGCCTAACAAAGTACTTTGCAAAAAGACAGACACTTCTAACACTTTTTAGCAATAATCCCACATAGGGAAAGTCCCAGAGCCTTCCTTACAGCAGACTAAAGTGAACTAAAGGGTTTATAGGTTAGGAGGAATGTATTTGTTATGTAAGATTGACTGAGCGCTTACTGTGTGTCACGTATATTTCTAGATGCTTGACAGGTTATCAACTCAATCCTGTAAGGTAGGTAGTCTTATCATTTCCAGGGTTATAGGCGAGTCATATAAAGAATATGAGACTTGCCCAAAGTTATGCATCTACTAAATGGCATTTCTGAATTTAAATATCTGAGTCGTCAAGTTTTGGAGTCTATGCCCTGACTCATCATTAATCAAGGACAGGGATCTTCTCAAGCTTCCTGCACCAGTAGAAAACCTTGCCACAGTTGTTCCTACTCGGTGAGAATTCAGCCTCACCACGTCTGCGCCGGTGTGGGTCTCCTGCCTGGAAGTCGGGTCTCCCCAGGTGCCTTCTGTGCGGCCCACACCGGATACGTTGCTCTCCCTCTGAGAACGCTGCGCATCTGTCTTTCCAGCTTGCTATTTGCTGGGCCTGGCAAACTGACCATAAATGGTGGCTTCTTCCTTCCTCCCTCCTCCTCCAGGCGCGGAGAGCCCGCTCCCCTGCCCACATTGCCACATTGCTAGGCCTGCGGCTCAGGGCTCTGCCGCAATCGCTCCGCACCGCCCCGAGGTAATGCTGCCCCCGTCTGCGCCTCTCACCAGACTGCGGGCTTCCTCAGGACAAGAATCGTGTCGGCTCTGGCCGCCAGCCTCAGTCAGCAGAGAAATTCAAAGAAACAGGTCTAACAACCAGGATCACGGAGAGGAAATTTCTATCTTGTTGCAGTTTGGCAAATGATGTTGGAGGGGAAATCCCAGTTAACACATAGAGGACATGTTTTTGAGATACACAATTGCTGTCTCCATGGAATTCGCCCCCTGGAATTTGCCCCCCCCCATCTCTTGTTTCTCTCTCTCTCTCTCGAGATTGTATTTAATCATTTGACAGAGAGAGAGAGAGAGAGAGAACACAACAGGGGGAGGGCAGGCAGAGGGAGAAGAAGGTGGGGGGTAGGGGCAGGAAGAAGCAGGCTCAACGCTGAGCAGGAAGCCCAGTGTTGGTCTCCATCTTAAAACCCTGCGATCATGACCCGAGCCCAAGGCAGATGCTTAACTAACTGAGCCACACAGGTGACCCTCTCTTTTCTTTCTCTAAATGCCCATAGAGAACTCAGCTGTGGTCTGATCCTGTCTCTTGCCCACAGCTTCTCCCCTTCTAGATCTTTTCTATCCAGGGCCAGCAAAGCCCCCTCCCTCTCCCTGGGATCATCACTTGCTGCCAGGATCATTCCTACCGCCTTGTGATGTTGTCTGATTGACAGCCATGGACCGGCTTCCTCCTCAGTGCCTCAAACTCTTCTGTCTTGTCTCAACCACACCATAAGTTTCTTAAAAATAGCAGAACTAATTTAATTGAACAACCAACTGAAATCATAATAACCCTAAGAGGGCATTCTGTATTTCAATAAATCTTGGATGCATTAGAAAACACATCTGACATCTGAGAAGTTCATATATGGGGAAAAAAAACCACCAACCAAGTGTCTTAGATGAAATATGGTGTTATTTCTATCCTACTGATGCACAATGAGTGAGATATCACACTTTTCCACACCCACTAGCTGGCTTGCAGTACCCTGGGCACACCAGGCCCACTCTGCTTCTGTGCTTTTGCTCTTGCTGTCCCCTTACCCGGAATGCTCTCTCTGTGAGCCTTATTCTCTCCCTTCCTTCAGCTCTTCGCTGAAATGTCACCTTCTCAGTGAGGCTTTCCTTCACTCCATCTAACGTGGCAACACTCCTTCCCTGCCTTTCATTCATTTTGTTTGTGGCCGTTGTCCTCAGTTGTCTAGAACGGTGCCTGACTCATAACAGGCGGTCAGTGAGAATTGTTGAATGAATAGAGTTTGAGCTTCCTGAGGTCAGGGATGCGTGTTTTTGCTCCCCATTTACATCCCCAGTGCTTAACACAGTAGCTGGCAGGCAGTGGGCTCTCAATAAATATTTATTGGCTGAGAGAAGCACGAAGCTCTGATGAACGAGGGAACTTGCTTAAGGTCATCCAGCTTGGCAAGGGGAAGAGCAAGGAGGCCAATTCGGCTGACTAGGAGGCCTTTTGTTCTAGTGGATAGGGACTGCCTATTTCTACTTGCCGGAAGGGACTTTTATGAAAAGATTTTCCTCTGGTCTTCCCAATACGCAGAGCACTGCTTTGCACCTAGTATGGCTGCAGGAAATATTTATAATGTGTTTTAGTCCAGCATGTTATTGCAACTAGGCCACAGTCGCTTTAGTTACTCAGGGGTAGTAAACCGGGCATGCAGGTGTCCGCCGGCCCCCCAAGAGAAGTAGTAAAGCAAGCAGCACAAAGCGCGCCCGCCTATCTGCAAAGGGCTTTCCAAAATCCAGGCTGAGGAGCTTACTGGCCTCTTCAGTACGTGGACCATGACCATCTAACCCTCCACCCCTTTTGGGGGGGCCGGAGGACCTCTCCTGGCGATCTCCCCTCCACTAGATGGGAGACGGGCAGGAAAACCAGGGGAAGGAGAAGGACGTCCCCTCCGACCTCTCGGACAGCCGCCTCCACATCCCGCTCCGGACCTCCGCGCGCTGGAACGGCCGCGAGGGGTCCCCCTCTGGGCCGGGGCTGGCGGGGCGCGCGGGAGCGGGGGGCGCGCGGTAGGTCCGCGCGGGGATGCGCGCGCGCGCCTGCTTCGCCTCCCTCGCCCGCTCCGGTAGCTACGTGCTTTCTTTGTCAATGAGGCGCCGCTCTGAGCTGCAGTAACACTCTCGGCCCGAGAGCCAGAGCCGGAGCCGGAGCCGGAACCCGAGCCCGAGCGAGCGAGGAGAGCCAGGCGGAGAGGCAGCAGCCGGCGGCGGGAGGGAGGTCCCGAGCGCGCCCCGCGGCCGCCAGCGCCCGCTCCTCGCCGCCTCGCCCGCTCGGTCCGTGGGCTTCGGCCCCGGGCGGCGCCCGTCCCACCCTCGCAGCCCGGGCGCGCCGGCGCGGGGCGACAGGCACCGTGGCAACCCCGGCCGGCTCCCGCCGCGGCTCCATGCGGCCCCGGGCCCTGCGCGAGTGAAGCCGCGGCTCCGCGGAGCCCGCCCCGGGCGCGGCAGGACGAGCGAGCCTGTCGCGCCGCCCGGCGCCCCCGCCCTCCGGCGCCCGGGCCATGGCCGGAGATGCCCGGTGAGGACCGGGGCGCCGAAGGCTGGGCTCCCCGGCGCGGTGCGGAGCGAGGCAGCGGCCTGGATGTGTGAAGCGTCCCCATGGCTCGGCAGGAGGCGAAGCCCCAGGGCCCGAGGGAAGCTGGGCCGGCGGCACGGGGGCGCAGGGGCCGGGCCGGCGGGGGACCAGCCCGCCGCCCGGGCGTGAGGGGCTCGGGGCCGGCGCCGGTTGCCCGGGCCGCCGCGTCCCAGGATGCGCCGCCGCCGCCGCTGCCTCCGCTGCTGCTGGGACTCGTGCTGCTGGCGGCCCTCTCCGAGCACTGCCTGGCCGACACGGGTAAGCACTTGGCGGCGGCTTTGCGCCCATGGAGGTTTCTGGAGGAGCGGGGCCGCCCGTCGGGGCCGGCACCTGACGGGGTGGCGGTGGATGGAGAGGTCTTTGCAGCACCGGCGCTGGGATTTTCTCCGCCCTTTGCTGCTGCCGCGGCAGGAGAACTGTCAGAAATCTGTCTCCCGGGAAGGCACCGTTGGGCGGGGAAGTAAAAAGAGGTGCATTCGCATGTTCTTTCTGGACAAGTTGCAGGTCCTTCCCAGTGGTCCCGGCAGGCACGCTTCATTTAGGTAAAGACCTGGGGTGTTAAAGACACCTTAAAAGGGATGTGTTTTAATAGGACACATTTCAGGGTGGGGACGTCCACTGTATTTTGGGCTCCCTCTTGGGTGTCCACTTTGTTACAGCTGCATGAAATGGCCAGAGTTTTAGGCAATTCCAGGGTCGGCTTCCCAAATAGCGTTTTCGCCTGCATATATTGATCCGTTTCCTTTTGGGATAGAGGTACCTAAAATAATTGCTTGCATCTTGCAAAGGGATCTAGGCACCGATCAAGTATATAACCCACTGTTTGCTGGAGGGTAGTTAAAAATAATCACGCTTGTCTCTTAAACGCCCAACAACCCTAGGAAATAGATTTCTGTAATTCCTCAGGCGATTTTGGGAAATCTCTTGTAACTATTTGCGGGGGGTGGGAGGTGTTATTCTGCTAATGTGCTTCAGACGTACTGTGCAGTCAGGAATCGTCTTTGAAATAAGAATGATTACTAGGACACTTGTAAAGGTCAGGCTTTTGTTTGTGATGAAATTCCGGGTTTCATTTATCAAGGAATATAGCTCTCACTTTAGCAAATGGGATCCTGTAGTTACGGGATTTCTAGCAAGTGCTCATGAAGACTGCTTTTTCCCCAGCCTACTCCTTCCCCCAATTAGGTTAAATTTCTAATTATGAAGGATATAAGTAGGAGGATTTAGGTTAAAATTATTGCCTGTCTTCAACAGCTTAATTCAAAGCCCCCCCTTTTTGATTCATTTAAAAAGAGTCTCTGACATGAGGTGTCTGTGTGTACAAGTTACTGTCCAGAAATTTTCTGTTGTGATTATAGTGGTAACAAAGTTTGGTAATCTTTGGATGGGTGCCTGAGACCTGAGAAAAACCTTTGAAGAATTAAACCCTCAGTTTTTATGCCTCTAGCAGTTTTCAGTGATGTGTATTTGGCATAATGCCTAAAAGGTAAGTCCAGAGTCAGACACATGTAAATGCCTTTGTATTGTGTGGATCAGAAATACACTTGGAGTTTTTATTTGAAATAAATCAGAGTCTCCGGTAGTTTTGTAAACTGTTTATGAGATGTTAATTTTTGGAGGCTGTTCATTTGAGTGCATATACCAAAACTGTTCAGCCATCTGTAATATGTGAAATTTGGAGTTTACGTATTGTTCTTGTTCAGCCTGATGTCGTATGATTTCCCCCGATCAGTCTGGAATTTCTGTTCTTCCTTCGGATCACTGACCCTTCTGAACCTGACTTGACTTGGCTCTTCCCTCGGGTTGCTAGAGCCTGACTTATGGGACTGTTGGTCTTTATCTTTTAGTTTTAGTCCTGATGTCCTTTTTCTTTTTCCTCTTACTGTGGTGATCATGGGGATAATTAAGAAAGGTGCTTTGCTTAAAAGGATGGTAAAAATCATTAAAATTGATATTGTTCCCCAAGAACTTCCCCTCTCATTGGAGTGACTTGTTGCTTCTTGGGGGTGCCCTTTCTGCTGTCACCCTTGATGACCAGTTTCCTGGGGTCTAGCCCACCTGTGGATCCAGAGTGTAGTGTACCGCTGGGCTCCACGATTTCCTGTGAGTTGGCTGCTGATTCAGTTTCATGGCTTAAACCCTGGGTTCCCTATCCTGCCTCCTACCTGCTCTCATGTGTTCTCTGATTTCCAGTTGAGGCAGAGTCCGTCGTGGCAGGGTAGGTGAGTCCTGGGGCCAGTGCAAGGTATCCCAAGGGATTGGTGTAGAGAACCAGTGTCTGGAGGGAAGCAGGAGCCTGGATGACACCTTCCTGGAAACTTTAACTTCCGACAACCTGGGTTTGGATTTTTCGGAGGGGTAGCTGCCATTCGGTGCTATTCCTTGCTGCTAAATAAATGTGTCTGATGCTGATTTGCATGAGAAGCCAGACCTAGGATACTGAGATCCTACTAAAAGTGCTAATTTGCTGCACTCATGTCTTTGCTGTGCCTTGTTTTCTAAGCAAGGCTAAGGCAACATTTACTTGGGTTGAGAAATGAGGGGAAATAGTTTGTTGGAAGTTTGTTTGAAGAAAATCTGTAGCCGTTGTTGAGAACCTGTGTGCTCCAGAGTCCTTACAATGTCCTCCAGCCTTCCTCTGCCCATCCCACCCAATGCTTTTGCTTTGACATTCCTGGGGAATTTGTGCTCGCTCCTCTTTGTTCTATAAAGGGAAGGTCTTCAGTGTCCTCCCTCGGAACCCCTTCCTAACCTCCATCTCCACGGGGCTCTTGCTCCAAGGCAATAACTTCTGTTTTGGAGATGGGAGACTGGAGTGGGAAAGGAGTCTCTAGAGCAGCGAGCTCCTCCGACAGCCTTTAGCCTCTTCTGCCCTCAGGGGCTCCAGGAAGGGTGCCCAGGAACCAAAAATGACTTCCAGCCTCCTTAACTACTGATCCTCCATGCAGTTCATGTCAGTCTGTCTTTACCGTGTGCCGGTGCAGGTACAGTGCTCATTCCTTTCTGTGACCTTGCCTCCCCGGGCCTCAGTTCTCTATCTGTAAAATGGGGTCATAGCTCTAATCTCACTAGGTGGTCATGAGGATCGAATGAGTTGATAGACCTGAAGTGTCTCAGACGGGGCTTGGTATACATAGTAAATGCGTCGGGAATGCTAGCTGTTCTTATAAAGGGCAGAAATGGACTGAACCTTACTGTGTCCAGGTGCCAGGCAGGGGCTGGGGCTGCAGCAGGAAGTAAGAAGAAGGCAGTGAGTAGAAGCCCCTCAAGAAGGGAGTGATGTGCCCCCTTGAATTCAGATACTATGTGATCAGAGCTCATAAAATGAAGGAACAGCTAATTCTGGGGGAGCGGTGGCCCCTTAAAGCATAAGTAGGTGCTGGCAGGATTGATGATGACATTTCAGGCCAGGAAATACTAAAGGATTCTGTGGCCAGAGCATAACTTGCCCACAGTGAGGAATATTCCAGACTTTCTCCGTGCCCTGGGGCTTTCCCAAGCCCTCCTCATAGGGCTTGGCACCCTCTTTGCCCTTCTCTGAAAGGTCCTCTGCTTCTCCCACCTACTTGTAAGTTCCCTGAAATCTCCCTCTTGCCTATTAGGATGCCCAGTGCCATGTAGGCACGTATTAAACTTTCAGCCTTCTTAGACTTCTTAGGCAAGAGCCCCGTGGAGATGGAGGTTAGGAAGGGGTTCCGAGGGAGGACACTGAAGCCTTTTCACTCTCAGTGTGGCTGATTCTGTGCTTGTTGGAATAATTATCTCATTCAAGTAATCCACAGTAAGTTGTGAATGGCTGCTTTAGTCAGGGCATGTATTTTGCATTTTGGAAGAAGGGTTTGCTGTTCCGGGGACATCTCTAATTTAGCACAATATATAGGGGAGTTAATTTTGGCCTAGGATGTTTCTCGTACCTCTCTCTAACCTTGTACCACATCATCAACTTGGAGTTCCATTTGAAACTGGTGCAATAGTTCACTTGTACGTTCCTTCATTCAGTGGATCTCGAGTGTCTCAGCTTTCTGAGGTCACCACAATGAACAAAAAGAAACTCTCATTTTCATGGAACTAGCCTAGTGTTTTCTAAACTTGACTGTGCATGTGAATTCCTTGAAGATCCCCTTAGCATGCAGGTTCTGATTTTGCAGGTCTGGGATAAGGCCTGATGTTCTGTATTTCTTGCAAACACCGGAGTTTCATTGACCCCCCCCCCCCAAGTGGCAATAAGCAAATGACTATAGGCTGGATGGTGGTAAGACAAGTAAATCATCGCAAGGGGATAGCAAGAGGCTGATGCTGGTGTGTCTGGGTGTGCCCTCATGCATGCACTTATTGATAGAGCGGGGAGGGAAGACCTCCGTGATCAGATGACATTTGAGTAGCTACCTAAAAGGGGAGGAAGATATTCCAGGCAGGGGGGAAAGCAAGTGCAAAGGCCTTGAGATGAGATTGTGTTTGGGATGGCTGAGGACCAGCATCCCTATGTGGGTGGGTACCTGTGTGGAACTGAGAGAACAAGGGGACAAGAGTTAAGCCATGACATTGAAGAGCTGGCTGAGGCCAGGTTGTGTAGGACATTTTGGCATGGTGAGAACTTGGTATTTTATTTTGAATGAGAGCAAGGAAAAGGTGACATGCTCTGACTTCAGTTTTAAAAGAATCTCGTTACTGTGGGGAGAAAAGACTGTAAGGTCAAGGGTAGAAGCAAGGAGACCAGGTAGAATGACGTAGAGTGGTGAGAAGTGAAATTTTGGATATCTTTTGAAGATAGAGCTAATACAGTTTCCTTATAAACTAGATGTGGTGTGGGAGAAAAAGAGAGGAACCAATTGCATGCCAAAGTTTTTGGCTCGAGCAACTGGGAAGATGAAGTTGCCATAAATTGAGAGGCAGGAGATTACAAGAGGCTCAGGATTGTGGGAAGGAAATGAGTTGGTTTGGGGTTTGTGAAGCTTAAAAGGTTTATTAAACGTCTAAGTTGAGATGTCCAGTAGCCAGTTGACTATAGTAGTCTAGAATTCCAGGCAGATATTGGGTCCAGAGCTATAAGTTTGGAAGCGATCAGCATGGGATTGGATGAGAAACCTGGAGAGTAAGTATGGAAAAGAGGGGTGATCTGAGTCCTGGGATACTGCAGCATTTAAGGGTTCAGCGGGAAGAGGGACCAGCAAAAGAGACTGGAGAAGTCTAGCAGTAGACTTTGGGTTTGGAGATGTGAACATGTTTGGTGTCTGGAAAGTAGAGGGGTTGGAAGTCTTACTGCAGTGGGTTTAAGAGAGAAAGGAAGAAGAGAAATCAGAGATAGTGGGGGAAAAAAAAAAGATAGCTCTTTTAAAGGCTTTTCTGTCAAGGAAAGTAGAATAAGAGGGGATGTGGATCAAGAGAGATTTAAGATGGGTTATAATTGCATTATGTTTGCCCTTTCTCATTTTTTAACATTAAAGATGTACAGCAAGAGTGTTTGACTTGGTGATTTCCCCCCTAGATACAGACAGTCCAATAAAATGTATTTGAGCTTTTTCACTCTCAGTATTAATTATCAGAGCTTCAAAGATATTTACAAGATGTCCTCAACCTTGCCTCTATTTCTTTCTCCATCTCACACACATGTAAAGAAGATTTGGTGAATAGTAATACTCTACTTTTAATATTGACATCAAACAGAAGTCAGAACTCCCCCTCCCTGACCCACACCCTCCCCTAAAACCGAACATCACTGTGAAAACATGGAGATACTGCCTTCTGATGACAACTGGAAAATCTCTCAGAAGCCTACTTATCTAAAGTCTTAAATTACTAGAATATGATCCAAGAATATTCAAGATGTGCACACTTCCTTTTTCATTTTTATTACTCTTCAAGCCTGTGTTGTGGTCTTTCTTTCTTTCTTTAAACAAACAACAACTCTACTCTTCTCTAGACAAAAATGAATAGTTGGAATGATCCTAAAACATTTTCGTTGCTTGACAACATATTACAGGGGATTTCTAAACACACAGAGGGACACATTATTCTAGGTCACTAGATGGCTGCCTTGAATGGTGACTCTCTTTGGGGACTTCAGGTCCAAAGGAGCAGTTGGCAGTCTGGGTATTGTGAGTATCAGTTATTGTAGCTGCTGGGAAGGTGGCAAGTGAGTCGCATTGATTTGATAATGTTTATCAACCACCTGGCATAGGCGAGGCCAAGCTCTTCACCAGGTACTTGAAGTATAGTACGGACCCAGCTAGGCCTGGCTCTTGGCCTTGAATAGTCTACCGCTGAGGATAAGCAGCCCTTACTCAGTGGGCGGAATGGCAGGTCCATAAAATACTTTGTGAGTTGGTTCAAGTTCGGGGACGTGGCAAGACATAGGGTGTGTATCTGCTTTGTGCAAAGAGGCAGTTCTTGTTCAGCTACAGCCTGGGAGGCAGAGGCCCAGGCTGCCAAAGTTCTGCCTTCTCAAGAAAAGCTGGGTCTTTATTTAAAATCTTGTTTTCACATGTCACCAACTAATTCAGATTTTTGAAATGTCATGCTGAAGAAAGAAAACACGCCCATGAGCCACCACTTTTTCCCCCCTTTTTTAAAGTCAAGTTTATGAAGGTATAATTTACATACAGTAAAATTCACCCTTCTTAGGTTTACTGCATGATTAGTTTTGACAGAAGTATATAATCATGGATCCACAACCACAATTCAGATATAGAACATTTCTGTCACCTCCAAAAATTTCCTCCTGTTTCTTTGTAGTCAGTCTTCTCCCTGCTACACCTCCAGTCCCTGACAAGCACTCATCTATTCTCTGTCCCTATAATTTTGCCTTTAACTGAGGCTCCTAGAAATGGAATCGTACGGTTTGTAACATTTTCATGTCTGGCTTCTTTGATTTAATGTAATGCTCTTGACAATCCTATATGTTATTGCATTTATGTATCTCTATTTCTGTACTTTTTTTTTATTGGAATGCACCCCAGTTTGCTTATCCATTCATCAGCTGATAGACATTTGGGTTGTTTCCAGTTTTTAGCATAAAAGTTTTTATGTGGGCAGCTTTCATCTCTTGGGTAAATACCTAGGAGTGAGATTTCTGGATCTTTCATTAGGTATGTGTCTAATCTTATAAGAAACTGCCAGATTCTTGGGGCGCCTGCGTGGCTCAGTCTGTTAGGCATCTGACCCTTGATAGTGGCTCAGGTCATGATCTCAGGGTTGTGAGATCAAGCCCTGCATGGGGCTCTGGGGTGAGCATGGAGCCTGTTTAATATTCTCTCCCTTTCCTTCCCCCACTTAAAAAAAAAAAAAAAAAAGCAAAAGAAACTATCAAATTCTTTTCCAAAGTAGCTGTACAGTTTTGTATTCCCAGAAGCAATGTGTGAGTGTTCTGGTTGCTTCTCTGTATCCTCATTTGCACTTAGTTTTGTCAACTTTCTTTTTAAATTTAAATTCTGGCTCTTCCAGTAGTTTTTAGTGGTATCTCATTGTACTGTTAGTTTGCATTTTTCTAGTAACCAATGATGCTATTGCTGCATTCATTTTCTTACGTGCCATCTGTCTCTTTTGAAGTGTCTGTTAAGCCCATTTAAAAAATTTGATTGTTTTATTATTACCGAGTTTTGAGCTTTCTTGATGTATTTTAGATGTAAGTTGTTTATCAGATAAGCTCTTTGCCAATATTTTCTCCCAGCCTGTGGCCTTTCTTTTTGTTTCACTAACAGTATTTTCTAAAGAATAGAAGTTTTAGATTTTGATTAACTTCAGTTTATCCGCATTTAAATTTAAGGTTTATGGTTTTGGGGTGAAATAGGTGAAAGGGATGAAGAGCACACTTACCCTGGCAAACACTGAGTAATACATGGAATTCTCGCATTGCTGTAGTACCCCTGAAACCAATACGACATTATATATCAACTACACTGAAATTAAATTAAAATTAAAGAGGCTTCATTCCACATTAAAAAAAAAAAAAAAAGATGTGTAGGATTTTATATCCAAGGATAGGGATACTTGCCTAATTCAAGGTCACAAACAGCTATGATTTCTTCTAGAAGTTTTATAGTCTTATTTTTACCTTTAGATCTATGGTCCATTTCATGCTAATTTTTGTATTGGATGCAGGGAAAGAGCCGAGATTAATGTCTTTTGCACATAGGTGTGTAATTGCTCCAGCACCATTTATTAAAGAGATTATATTTGTTCTGCTGAATTATGTTGGTACTTTATATGTGAGGGTTTATTTCTGGAGTCTCTAGTTCTATTAATGTATACTTCTTTCCTTGTGTCGGTTAAACACTGTCTTGATTTCTCTAGCTCAGGTTTCCTTAATCGCAGCATTGCTGATGTTTTGGGCTAGATAATTCTTTGTTGTGGGGGACTGTCTTGTGACTTATAGGGTGTTTAGCCATTTGTGGCTTCTGTCCAGTAGATGCCAGTAGCTCCTTCCTTCCCCAGTAGTGACAACCAATTAATGTCTTCAGACATTGCTAAATGGCTCCTGGGGGCCATTGACTGAGCTCCATAGTTAAGTCTTGAAATCAGATAGTGTGAATCCTCTAATTCTTTTCTTCTTTTTCAAAATCTTTTTGGATTTTCTCAGTCTTGTGTTTTTCCATAGAGATCTTAATATCTTTTTATCAATCTGTATAAAAAAGACTTGCTGGAATTTCTACTGGGATTTCATTGGAGAAGATTGATATCTTGACAATATTGAGATTTTTGATCCATTAACATGTTTCTTTCTATTTATTTAGGTAGTCTTCCTTTTCTCTTGTCAGTGTTTTATAGTTTTCATCATACAAATTTTGTTCATGTGTATTTCATGTTTTACAATGCTTTGGTAAGCAGTACTTTAAAAATTCTTCATTAATATATAGATATGTGATTTTTAAGAGATTAACCTTGTCTCATGTGACCCTTCCAAACCCACATTAGTTCTAGTAGCTTTCTGTAGAATCTTTGGGATTTTTCTTTATTTCAGATCTTCATGCCTTTTATTTCTTTTTCTTGCCTTATTGCAGTGGTTACAGCTTTTCAAGTACATTGTTGAGTAGGAATGGGGAGAATGGGCATCCTTGCCTAGATCTCATTTGGTCTTTCACTAATAAGTATAATGTTGGTTGTAGTTTTGTTTTGTTTTGTTTTGCTTCATTTTGTAGAGGTGCTTTATCAGGTTTAGGAAGTTCTCTTCTATACCCATCATAAATAGGTAGTGAATTTTGTCAAATGCTTTCTCTTTATCTGTTGAAATCACCACAAAGTTTTTCTTTTTTAGTCTATCAACAGGCATTGGTTGATTTTAGAATGTTGGACCAACCTTGAATTCCTGGGATGAACTCCAGCTTAGTCATGATGTGTGTTCTGGCTGAGCTTGATTTTCTAATCTTTTTGTTGGAAATTTATAAAGTCTTATGTTGGTGAAAGATATTGATTGGTGTGTAGCTTTGTTTTCCTGGTGTGTTTTGTCTGGTTTTGGAATAAGGGTAATGCTGATCTCTAAGGTGGTTGGAAAGCATTCTTTTTTATGTTTTATGGATGTATTTGGAGAGAATTGGTATTATCTCTCCCCTAAGGCCTATGGTTTTATAGATGAGATTGAAGATTTCTTAAGGGTTTCTTTAGTAAATTAAAAAGTATCAGATACCTCTAGTACATTTCCTCATTCTTGGGGCTAACAGTGGACACTTCCTAGACACGAAGACATTGGTTTGGTTTATGGTCTAGGGCAAATGACATGGGTGAGGGGAAATTATGTTGGATGTACTCAGGAGACAGGTCACCCCTAGCCGGCTGTTGCCTATTTCTCAAGTCACCTCACTTTTCAGGGCTTTAGTTTTCTTATCAGTAAATAAGAGCCTAAGGCTCCTCCTTCTTCCCCCATTCCCTGGGCTGTGTGTTTATGAGCCCTGGGCAAATGTTTCCATGGGTTAGACCATTTGTATTTCTTAGGTCTTCCTACCTTGGTGGCAAGCCCAGTCAAGGACTCTCATCACAAAAGGAAAGAGTTTTCACATGTTCTCTCATGGTTCCAACTTGAAGCCCGGATAAATATTAGCTTATCTTTAATCTTCGTTGGATTTTAAAAATTGTAAAAGTTATAACTTTATTAAATTCAAACAGTATACAGGTGTATGCAGTGAAATGCAAAAGGTCTGGTTGGTTCCGTCGCTATTTCCTAGACTTGTACTGTGAGGCAAATATGAGTTGCCCATACAAATATCTGTATCCATGTACATATCCTCGTTTAATATTTTTTAAAGATTTTATTTATTTATTTGACAGAGATCACAAGCAGGCGGAGAGGCAGGCAGAGAGAGAGAGGAGGAAGCAGGCTCCTCGCTGAGCAGAGAGCCTGATGCAGGGCTCCATCCCAGGACTCTGGGATCATGACCCAAGCCAAAGGCAGACGCTTTAACCCACTGAGCCACCCAGGTGCCCCCCTTTAATTTTTTAAAGAGATTAAGGGTGGGGGCACCTGGATGGCTCAGTAGGTTAGTGTCTGCCTTTGGCTAGAGTCATGATCCCAGGGTCCTGGGATCAAGAGCCTATGTATGGCTCCCTGCACAGCAGGGAGTCTGCTTCTCGCTCTCCCTCTGCCCCTCCCTCCACTGATGCGCTCTCTCTCAAATAAATAAATAAATAATTTAAAAACATTGAAATTTTAAAAACACTGAATTTTAAAAAGGGTGTGATATTCAGAATATTTATCACTTGATACTATATCATGATCCTTTTCCCATGTTAAGTAAATTTTGTCACAAGAGAATTTGAACTTCTCCCTGAAAAACAGAAAAGCCTTTACTAGAAAAGAAAACTGTTTTAAAACCACTGACTGCATTCAGACCTATAGAGTTAAACCCTCTCCTTAGACCATTTCTCCTATTTTCTCTGCTCCTTGACCCTCTTCCTTGGAACTAACTTCCACAGATGCTAAGGAAAAATCATAAACCCTCTTAAACACCAAACAGAACAGGGATAAACACTGTGTGTAAACTAGCTAACACAGATGTAAATAAGGCCAAGAAGCTGCCCCAAGTATTTAGCCCAAGGACATTGCTGCACCTGCCATCTGTCCCCTCAGGAGAATCTTCCCCTAATGCATCCTAACCACGAGAGGGGAATTTGATTTTGATTTTGATTTATATATGTTAAATCTATTCTTAGCCTGAAATAAAATCTCCTGACGTCAGAAACACAACATGGCTTTGTTATTTATGCAGTACCAGTAAATAGGAAGGTCTAGAATATTTCTAACTTTGCTCCTGTGACGTGAAATTCGGAGTGAAGTACCTGGGACCCCCCCGACCTCCCTCCCACCTCAGTTTCTCATAATGAATGCTGTTCCTCTGTCACTTGTCTCCGTATTTACCAAATGTCAACAGCAAACCAAGGAGGGCTGGAGAAAAATGTGAAGTCTGTGAAGAAAATGTGTTGAAATTAATGGTGCCGCTTTCTAAGTCCTTGTCTAAAAATGCTGAGCAAAAATATCTCTCAAACCTACGGACTTCATTATCAAATAATGAGTCTTTGTTTTGAAAAGAATAAGAGGATCTGGATTACAAGCGTTATTTTGAATCTAATTAAACCATATGGAAGTGTATTTAAAAAAATCAGGGCCATAGAGCTGTCTCAGGCAGGTTCCTGTTATTCTGTTACTCAGTACTGGAGATGAACACACACGGCAACCCAGTGCATCCTATAGAAATAAAGCCTTCCCTGTAGGGGGATGGACAATACTTTCCTGCCTCTGGTCCAACAAGAAAAACAACATTTTAAACAAGTGTTTCCCCCTCCTATGGCTAATGTGATATATTTACCTTTCCTTTCGGGGATAAGAGTCTCCAGAGTTTGGTGTCCGCCCTCATACTTGTTGACATTCTCACTCTCTTGTTTGAATCTCATATCACTCTTGAGAGGGTGAAGGACGTGATTTGCTAAAGGTCACACAGTGGTCCAGGGATTTTTACATCATTCTGTGATTCAGGAATTCTGTGTTATTCTCTGATTGTACACTTACACTACCCTCTGATTCCCTAGCTACTTAACTAAAACTAGCTCAAGTCTGGGGCCTTTGGCCACAGGGGAATCTCATCTGACATATTCAGAATAGGAACAAAATAGAACCGGGCTGTGTGGACTGTATAGTTAACTGATAGAAATACTAGCTAATATTTTGCAGCATTTACCATTTGTGTCAGCCCATTTGATTTTTCACAACAACCCTGTGAAGTGGGTTCTGTTATGATCTCCATGTTGCGGATGAGGAAACTGAGGCACAGGGTAACTTGTATAGTTATTCATCCAGTATCAGGTGGGTAAGTGTCAGAGGTGGGACTTGAACCCCAGGCAGTTTGATTCCACAGCCCCTGCTCTGCTTCATAATGCTGCCTTCCTCCAGAGTAAGAGACTGAGGTTACTGGCCTTGTGTCTCAGAGACCCTCTTTCTTTCCCAGCACGCTTGGGTCTCTCCTTCTGCCTCTTCCTGCAGACGGGCTTTCTCTGCCGACCCACAGCCACTCGATCCCCCTGTGACTAAACCTTGAGCCTGCTTCTGCTAGCTGTGGTACTCACTGCCTCCAGAACTGGCAAGACTTCTCAGTTTCAGGGCCCACCATCCGGTCTCTATCCCATTTCCCTATTTCCCAGGAAGGAAACTCAGGCTGTCATCATCTATCTAGCCAAGGGAGTGAGGAACGTCCCCCTCGTCTGATCAGCAGAAGCCAGGAGAGAAGGGGCAGGTGGTACAAACATGGCTTCCTGGGTTGACCCCTCCTTCAGCCATGGCCTGTGGTAGAGATCAGTTTCAAATAAAGTGGTGTGGCTAGAGCGGGCTTCCCCAAATCTGTCTCTCCCATAGCAGTGAAAACCAAGTTCATGGGCAGGAGCTGGCTCTACAAAAAACATCGAGGATAAGTGACCTGGTTTAGAGTGCTGGCCGATTTCCATGGTATAAATACTCCCACCATGGCTGACTTCCGACTACCGATGTGACGGTGGAGCCGGGAGGAGGTGCGCACAGTTGGCTCAGCGCCGACGCCATCCTATCCATCTGTAGACTCCAAGCCCCACACAGGCAGGGCACCCAGTACATGCAGGATGTCTCCAAGAAGCTTAAAGTCTAGGCTTAATGGGCTAACTAACTAGGTGGGTTTCGAGGTATGCGAAAGGAAATGCTATTTCAAGGAAGAGAGGGTGGAAGTTAGACGGCGCATGCGCAGCCTGAAATAGCTGGAATGATCACAGCCTTCAGCGTGCTATCGAGTGGGCACACGGAGATGCTTTCTAAAAAATTACCATTTCCTCCGCCTGGAATGTCTCACTTGTGACATAGAATGAACCCTTTCACTGATTTTAAGATGTCAGGCCTCCTTTTCTTGGAGGTGCGTTGGTTTTGTTGTTGTCCTCGCTTCCCGAGGTCAGCAGTTCCTTCTCACTTGGGGTCGTCCTCCGTGGACTCCTTTCTTCCACGTTACAGATCTAGAGAGGTGAAGGCCTTGTGGTCTTCTAGGACACATCCTCCCGCTGAATCAACACTATTATTCTTGATGGGAGGCTTTTATATATGGTCATAAGGCCCTCTCCCAGTTCATGTAATTATGCTAAAAGCCAGGACAGTCTTGTACTACCACCCCTGAGGACTCCTCAGATGCTTTCACAGATCTTAAGGCTCATCTCATTGGCTCTTCTCCCTTCCACATCTGGGAGGTGGCTGGGAGTCCTGGCTTGTGTACGCTACTTACAGTTCAGCCGCCAGTTCCCCATCTTTCTGCCTGATGTTACGATGTCACTGATTCCGGCCAGCTCTGATGAAGGGTGGGGTTGGCCACTGGGAGATGGAATGAGGAGGTACTGACAGCATAGATCTCCTTCAGACATGGAGTTCCAAGCGTCCCACTGATGGAAGGTCAGTGTCTTTACCTATAAAATTAGAACAGCTAATTTATTCTTTTAATTTCCCAGGGGCTGTGCGAGAGAAAAATTTGACAAGATTCTTCTTTTATGTTTCACTGGAGATTTGTCCTAGTTTGTGACTATGTTGACTTTTGGCTAGGAGGACTAGCATTTGTGAAACAGCTGCTGTCATGGTGGTCACCAGATCAGGAGTTCCATCTTTCACCCCCATGATGACACTGTGAGGTAATTCTTGCCCGTTTTCCTTGGAGGAAGTGAAGATTGAGAGAACATTTAAGAAACTGCCTTGCCAAAGGGCACATTGCTTGTAAGTGGTGACGATGGGATTTGAAACCACATCTGACTACCACATGAATATATTTTCAGCTATACTCTGCAGGCTCCCCACCCCACTCCGCATCTTATTAAATCTTCAAGCATACAGAAGCATTGAAAGTACTGTACAATGAACAGCCATTACCCACTACCTGGATGACACAGCTAACATTTTGCTATATTTGTTTTATCATGTATCTTGTCTGTATCTCTATCCATCCATTAATTCCTCTTATTTTATATATACATATTTCAAAACAAGTTGCAGACATCAGCACATGTCATCCTGAAACACTTCAGCATGCATGCCATTGATTAGACTGCAATATTTGTTTATTTTTAGATTTTTTGGTAACTTTTATGTACAGAGAAATTTGGAAATTCTAAGTGTATATTCCTGTGTTGACAAATACATGCACCTGTGTAACCCAAATTCTTTTTTCTTTTTTTTTTTTTAAAGATTTTATTTATTTGGCAGAGATCACAAGTAGGCAGAGAGGCAGGGAGAGAGAGAGAGAGAAAGAGAGAGGAGTAAGCAGGCTCCCTGCTGAGCAGAGAACCCTATGCAAAGCTCAATCCCAGGACCCTGGGACCATGACCCGAGCTGAAGGCAGAGGCTTTAACCCACTGAGCCACCCATTGTTAGGATTTCAAACATGACCGTCACCCCAGGAAATAAGTTCCCTCTTGCTCTTCTGTAGACATCCCCCTCCTTCCCCATCTCTACTCACCCTCCCCCCATGCATCATGGTGTGATTTTTTTCACCATGGTTTAACTTTAATACCAGACAGTCTTAAATAATGATGCCTGTTTTTTCTAAATGGACTTTTCCTTACATGTATTAATTCAGATCAGTATTTATTGAGCAACTGGTATGTGGCAGGCACTGTGCTGGGTGTCACGGAGGGAGAAATATAGTGGGGAGGAATATAGTGGGGGAGGAAGCAGACATTGGCTTATAGGGAAGAGATGAACATTAGTCAGCTACTCATAGGAAAAGTATACAATCACCAATGGAGGTGAGTGTTGTGAAGGGGAAGCCTCAGGTGTTGGGGAGGTTGGGTGAGGAAGGAGGAGGATGGTCAGGGAAGGCTTTCCTCAAGTGAAACTCAAGCCAACATCTTAAGAATGAGTAGGAGATAACCAGGCAGAGCTTTAGAGCAAAGGGTAACGTAGGTACTGTCCTCTGTGATGGGAAGAAGTGTGGTTTATTCCAGAATCAGAGAGAAGGAGGGCGTGGTTGGGGGGAGCAGGAATTAAGAGGATAGTGAGTGCTGGACTAGGTAGGACAGGTGGCAGGGGCCACATCACACAGGAGACCGGCCTTAGACTCTAGCTTTTAAATTAGGAGGGATGGGAAGCCATTGCGTGACCTTGACATTCAATTACCCAGTCTATTGAGTTGAGTGAAGAGCAGACAAGGATTATATGCTCTGGAATCAGGACTAAAGTTAAATAGTATTGGCATGAAGCTTCCAAGTTTTAGGAGAACCCTATTTCACATTATGAACCCTACACTGACCTTTGAGTTCCTTATCATGTTCTCCCTCCCCTGTCTGCTTGCCCAGGCAGTAATACCTATGAAATAAAGATCCTTGGTACCTCCAGCTCTTGCTGGCCTGTTCCTTCCATCCTCACTGCCTCCATTTCACTGGTTCTTTAACTCCTGAACTAATTCCCCTCTACTGGATCTGGCTAGAGTCAGAGGGACTGCCTGATGACTTAACTCCTGGAGCAGTCGTCTAATCCTATTTGCTCCATCATTCTGTAGACCCTCCTATGGTGGCCTCCTCCAATCTCATGGATTTAACAACCACCTATGCACCCATGATGTGTTCTGCACCAAGACTGTGTTCTGTCCTGAGGTTGAGACCCACAGGTGCAACTATTTACTGGATATCTCTATCCCTGGTTATGACACTTCAGCATTTCTCCCTCCAAGTGAACTCTTCTCTGGAGTCTCGCTCTCACCGCTATTTACTATTTCAATGGTTGATCAACCAGAAATATGAGAATCATTCTAGATTCTTCTCTTTTTCTCCTCACCACTATTTACTATTTCAATGGTTGATCAACCAGAAATCTGAGAATCATTCTAGATTCTTCTCTATTTCTTCTTACACTATTTCAATGGTTGATCAACCAGAAATCTGAGAATCATTCTAGATTCTTCTCTTTTCTTCCTTCCCTTTATTTAGTTGGCCACTAAATCTTCCTAACTGTATTACTGGATACTGTTATAATTCTGTCCCTTTTCTGTCTCTCCTGCCTTTTTTTCAGACCTTCCCTCTTTGTGGTCTGTGATCTTGTCAAAGCCATGCCTACTAACTGACCACCCTGGTTCTAGTCTTGGCTCCTGCTAACCAATCTCATCCTTCAGCCAGTGGGGTCCCGTAACTCAGTCAGCTCCATTGCTTAGCAATCAGGGTACTCATGAACGTACCACCTCCAACTCCCACCTGCCACCATAGCCTGACATGCAGTTCCCCAAAGCCCATTTCTCCCCCTTCCACTTTATTTTCTGTGCCTGGGAAGCACTACTCAGTCCTGTCTGCTTGGTTAGCAGCTGCACTTTCTTCAAGACCCAGCCCAAGTCCTACCTCCTTCAAGTAGCCTTTCCTGGCATGCAGTCCGCCCCCCTCCACAGGAGTTAGAAGCCATCCTCCCCACTCCCAGCACCTGTCCCACCTGAGATGGTCTGCTGGTCTGGCTCCTTCATCAGATTGAGCTCCTAAGAGCAATTTTCCAAAGGCAGTTCTGGGTTCATTGAGGTCCTGGAAACCCTCTCACAACAACCATGATCCATGTGCAAAAACTATTTTCATTGTATTTGATGTAAACCGAGGACACATAGGCTGCTGTTACAACCTATGTCCATTAGGAGAAACAATGAGCTCAGTGGCTAGTAAGACAACTTGCTCAGAGCGAGAGAGAAGAATATACTACCAAGTCAAGCCCGTTCTAAGGGACAGCCGATGTACAGATTCCTGAGCACAGGAGACAGTAGACAGAGCTGTCAGGGCAGGAAGCAATGCCACTTAACTGCTAAAAGGTGGTATAACTATGGAGTCAGTTTCAGTTCTACAGATGAAGGTGTGCAGCCAACCCCTGAAGTTTCAAATGCTGGAATCATGTCTTATTTGTCTTAGCACAGTGTCTTACGCATACATAATAGAGATGGGATAATTGTGGTAGGTATAAAGGAAGGAAGAGAATTTCCTAGTACATTCTCACCATACTTATAAAATCCTGTTCTCTTATTTCTGCTCTTCAAACCTTTCTTAACTCTTCTGCCAAAAATACCTATGGAGGGCGCCTGGGTGGCTCAGTGGGTTAAGCTGCTGCCTTTGGCTCAGGTCATGATCTCAGGGTCCTGGGATCGAGTCCCGCATCGGGCTCTCCACTCAGCGGGGAGCCTGCTTCCCTCTCTCTCTCTCTCTCTGCCTACTTGTGATCTTTCTCAGTCAAATAAATAAATAAAATCTTAAAAAAAAAAAATACCTATGGAAAGCATGGTACTTGTGGTGGAATGGAGATCAGGGATCATAGCCCAGGGGACTCACTTCTGTCTACGGATGTGTTTTCAAAAATCAAACAGTTGTCAAACAAAAAGAAAAATCATTTAAAAATCAGGAGCTTTCTCCTGAAAATCAGGATTTCCAGGTTCTCTTGAAATGATCAGAAGGTTGACCACACTGGTGAAGTAAATTACATTCTTGCATGGCAACAATTGTCTAAAGTTGAGTAGTGGGACCTCCCTGAATAGTGGTGCCTGTGACAGACGCCCCTGCCTGTCCCACCTCTATCACTTAGTGGCTGAGATGAGTTGACTGTCGTAACAACCCCAATACTCAAATCTATCATGGCTCAAAGCCATAACATTTTATTACTCACACACATAAAGACCAAAGGAGTATACCTGATTGGCGGGGAGCACTCTACCAAGCAATGATTCAGGGACCCAGGAACCATGCTTTGTGATTTTGCCATCTTTAATCTGTGGCTTCTAAGGCTACTGTGCTCTCTGTATCCAGCAGGTGGAAGGGGGAGGAAAAAGGGAATGGGACCCAAAAGACTGTGCATCATTCTGATCACATTCCATGGATTAGGGCTCCAACGCTTGGCCACACCTACCTGCAGAAAGAGGCTGGAAAATGTAACCCAAGAGTGGGCCCAGAGGGAAGAGGAAACAGGTTTGGTGAACAGCCAGGTAGTGTCTGATCCAACTCATTTATCTTACTTTCTTATACCCTTTAGGTATTGCAATCCCTAGGGATAAGGAAGCTTGGGGTCAAGTCACTATAATGTTGGCTCCAGCAGGAGAGGGACTTATTCTGTTTTGGTCACTGCTGTACACTCAGTGCCCGACACTCAGTAGGTATTCAACAGGTCTTGGGTAATTATATGAATGAGTCTGTTTTCTGCCCCAAGCAATGATAATAGCTACCATTTACTTAATGCTTGTTATATACTTTAATTCTGTTGGTAGGCTGGGTGCTGGTCTCAGGAATAGAGTACTAAGATTTGGACAGTAATGGTGGTCACAGGATTAGAAACAAGGGTGGACGTGAGAATTTCTTTTTCTCTCCTCTCCCACTTCCAATATTTTTTGGGGCTCCCTCTACCTATTTATCGATGAGAAAATTTAGTTTATTTTCTTACTGACTGATTGCTAGGATAAAAGTTCAGTTGTTTTCAACCTCTGTAGTTTTGATAGAGGACTGTTACTTCAAGATTTTCCTTTCTGTATGTAACAAATTCCAATTGTAGTATACTTCATTATACCTAAATGGATCGTGATCTGCTACCTTTTGTTTGTCAAAAAACTTAGTGTCACTTTTCAGAGTCGCCTAGGTATGTTTTAGCAGTACACAGAGTGGAGGGCAGAAGGTCTGATGGTTTTCCTATGGTTTGAGTTTTGGATTGTGGTACATCTGAAGTAATTTTGTTGTTATTGTTGTACTTTTTCTGATTTTGGGGGGAGTTGGTCTGAGTCTAACTAGAAAGAATTGATTGTATTTTTTTTCTTTCCCCATAGGAATACAGGTAAAATCCTCCACATCTGGTTACCCATGGCATTGCATGGGTAGTTATGATGGGACCATATGGCCTGAATTAAATTGCTAGAGCAATTTAAGGTGATGGTACAGTGTTTGGGGCAGCAGGTAGTATAATAACCTTTGTCTGAAATATATCCTATTACATGGCTCTCAGGCTATTGGAAATCTACATTTCCATCTATTGAGGGGATGCTGATGGTGCAGCAGCCTGGGTGCAAACACCTGTGTCTCCCAGACTCTGCTTGAGTACCTTTTCTCAGAAAACTGCCCATAAGAAGTTGGAAAAATGTAATGAAAATAGAAATGCATAAATACAGGCCTCACAGAAGTAGACAGTTCAGCTATTTACAGAAGTATTGTGAGAAGAGGGAGACTAAGGAGGTGGTGCTGGGAGGATGTCTGAGAAGTTGGCTTAATCTGAGGGAGGACCTTGAACCAGTCTTGGGGGAAGAATGACCCGAGTGATCTCCAGCCACAGTGGGAAACTCGGGAAAACTGGGCTAAACTAGTTTGCGTGGGCTTGAGCCCACGTGATGAGTTGCAGATGCAATGAGCTATAGATGATGGCCTAGAAAGTGAAAACCAACCAACCAACCAACCAGTCAACCAACCAACCAACTAACCGGCCAACCAGCCAACCAACCAACCAACCAGCCAACCAGCCAACAAACCAACACACAAAGCCCTAGTCCTTTGCCATGGATAGTGTTCTACACTGCTTGCTATTAAGACTTACTCTTTTATTCATAACCAGGTTAGAAGAAGAAGAAAAATCACCACTAATCCCAGCAATCAAACACAACCATTCTTAGGGTTGCTGCCTTTCCTTTCATCCTTTTGCTTCGAACACCTTTTACATATACAATTGTAACCATAACGCATCATGATTTCTGAATCTTTAGATGCAGGTTCCTAGTTGACATTATGGGCAATTTTTGTGATTCATCTATACTATAGTCTAATGATTTAGTAATCAGTTAAATATCCTAATTGTCTCCTTTTAAAAGATTTTTCAGCTCTAGTTAGTGTTTATAACATCCTGAGATTTTTGCGAGGGTGAGGGGAAGAAGATATTTTTCTTCTCTGGGCTAAATGTTTTTGGTTTATTGTCATGCAGACAAGAACGGTTAGAAAATAATCCAGGCATCTTTACCTTTGCTGTATTCTGCTCTCATAATTCCTAAGGGTGACAGAAGATGCAGTTTCTGCCTTCTGTTTGCTATCTCTGTTCAGGGGAGGTTAAATTCTTGCAAGTCACCAAGCTTACCTGGTGGCTGAGACTCCAGGCGGTGAGCTGGCCATCTGGTGAACGTGGACATCACCTCCTACAAATAGGCATCTCCCATGGTGGAACGCCATCCAGAGGGCCATGGTTCTGAATCCCCCTGGCTCTGTCCACTGCCCACAGGCCATCTGTTCCCCCAACCCCAGGGCTTATTTTGGCTCTGCGTGCTGACGGATGCGATCTCTTTTGGGTCACCTGTGCCCACCTTGGTCTCATTTATTTATTTATTTATTTATTTATTTATTTTTAAATCTCTTCCTACGCCTCGGAAATGGTTCTAAATGGTACTCATTCAGTTTTATGAATTCAGAATGACAAAGATGAAGAAGGGAGGAGGATGTGGCCAGCTTTTGTCATAGGCTGTGGTGCTCCAGCTCCTCTTCATCGTGGGTCGTCTGCCTGTGGGCTCAGCTTTTAGGCTCACAGAGTGAGAAAGCCCGCCCTTGCTGAAAGAGCTAACCCCGCTTGTGCTGATAGGAAACTGACCTTTGATTCCTCCCCAGTTAGTTGCTTGTCTCAAGCCAACTTTAAGAAGGACGTTTAATAATCTGTTCTGAATTTAGTATTAACTAGTGGGAAAATAATTTTTGTTATTTTGACATAATGTATATTTTGACAATGATTTTGGCAGTCTTGTTGGTTTCTGCCCTTTTAGGTAGAGTACACATTTGCGAGTCAATGATATTTGTAGATGTGTAGAAATCAATCAGTCAGATGTTTACAGAACATGCGTGATGTGCTAAGGAAGGCCAGTGCCTGGGGAGTTTTCCAAAGGGGGTACCAATAGTGCTTTTAAGAAATATACACAAGGACATACACAGTTGCCAGAAAATGGTTCATTAACTATGGAAGGTAAAACACCCAGATGCAAAGTGAGTGATACAAAGAATGGAAGTTATAGGAATTCAGCTCCTTTTTATTCCTCATGGACTGGGCTGTCAAGTTTGGTATCTACCTTGCTTTGGGTTCCAATAGGAATGGACTGGTGGGTCCCTAATGCGCAGAAGCTGTCTGGAAAGGCAAGGATTGCTGAGTGTCCTTTGGGGACCTCCAAATTGTTGATTTTTTACCAGAGCACGTCAGAGAGTGTCAGGCAACAGCAACGGAATCTTTAAAAGAGAAGTTGGCATTTTGGTCCTGAAATATGTTCTTGCCACAAGACACAGTGGAAATTGTGGAATAAAGTTATCTTTGAGCTGTTCTTACTTGAATTACCTGAACCTGTAGGAGATCTTTACTACACAACTCTGTGACGTGTACTTTCCAGTGACAATAAGAATTTCCACTTATTATGGGAATGCCAGCTTTGTTCCTGCCTCTGTGCTGAGGGCCTGATGTACATGTTTTGGTGTCTTACCTCCACGGCCGTTTCATGGGATGTGACTATAATGATTCTTGTTTTACACATGGGGACGCCGAGGCTTACAGGGGCGATGTGACTTCTGCCAGGACCACAGAACATGAGAATGTCTCGGTCCACTGTGCTCTGTCCTCTGCTCTGCTGAGTACTCCCCATGATTATATAAAATACAAATAAAATAAAAATCAAGCAGTTTTACGTGATAGACACATATTGTAAGCTTGATAGAGAGCTTTTACATTCGCCACATCTCTAGTATGACCTGGCCACAAAGCCGGCGGGAGTGTGGCTCTGGCCACAGGGAGATCCATGTTTGGGTCTCCGAATTTCAGATTTCAGATACACACTATATGGCTTTAATTTCCAAGCTCTTATTATTGGGGATAATGAGAACTGACTAGATTGGGTTTTGGCAAACCCCCGCCCCCTCCAAGTGCTTGAAATTCAAGTTACAACGGCCAGAATTCTAAAAGAATTTTATAGAAATTTATGTAGCTCATACGTACAGATTGAATCATTTGTTCTTTTGGTCCCGTGTCACTCTTTAAAAAATGCACAGGCCTGAGTCACACTGTGGCCGCATCTAAATAAAATTTAGATGCTGCGGGATACAGTTCTGAATCTGCCCTCTGAGCTCGGTAAATTATGATTTTGTCTGGGGACTTGTAATTTTCCCTGCCCTCAGTGACCACCGCATTTCTCATGCCGGCAATATTGAAAATAATGTTTTGGTCTCCAGTTACCTTTTATGGAATTTACCTAAATTTATACCAGAGAACTGGATCTGAGATGAGTATTGAGAATGTCCTGCATCTGTATGCTCAGTTAAAAAATTTCCAGTACATTTCTTAGGTCACTGATCTATTCAACAGTAATGACTGGGTGCTTCCATGGGCCAGCAGTTGTGCTCCCCTGAGCACTGTCCTTTTGTTTCTCAGCAAAGCCACTAACCACCTCCGAGTACCCAGCGGTGCTCACCTGTCTCCCAAACATTTGCTGGAGGCCAGCTCTCTGGAGGGGTTGTCAGGTGTTAAGGCAGAGTCATAAGCATCTAGAACATGTTAGGATAGGAGGACCCTCCCAGGCATCGGAGCACAGGGAGAATCCCCCGGAAGCAAACAAACTAAATGCTGCGTAGGCAGGTGACGATCATTTAGCCCGTCTCCCTCATTGTACAGATACCATATTGAGGCTCCAAGAAGAATCATTTGCTCAAATGAAGTAACCAGCACTATCGGAGCTTCATTTTAGGATTTGGCGACCTCTTTGGCTTTAAGCTCCGCCAGTTGGATTAAGGAATAAAATTGCCTTTTAAAACATTTTTCTGTTTTGACTTTTATATTTTTCGGAAATAGCCAACCCCTGGTGAAGAGAATGACTATCATCAGCCCCGGTTTCTGGATTATGAACTTCAGACGCACAAAGCTGACACGACTCACTCATTGTCACTCTGCTGGTTAATGACAGAATCCGACCCGGAGCTTGAGAGTCCTGTCCCTTTGTCACCACGGCCTGCCTGGAGCAGGGCCCTTCTGTGTCACTGGGAAGGGAAGAGGGGAGAATAGGGTTGGAAGTGGAGGGCCGGGAGTCTGTCGGGCATCTGGGAGCCTGACGTGTGGTATTCTGGGTTCTGCAGTGGGGTTGCCGGTTCTCTGGCACTACTTGCTCTGTGTGGGTGGGAAGCTGATCAGGATTTTTCTGCTTCTCCTGCTACTTTTCTTCTTTCACCTTCACACAAAGCGTCCTCTTCCTTTGAGATTCCTGCCTTCCCCTTCTCGCTGCTGTCACCTTCTGGCTGCGTTTATTGAAGATTTGACAAGCTCCAAGTCTCTCTGCGCCAGGTCCTGGTGTCAGTGCAAGTAACATCAGGATCCATGTGGAGATCCTCCCCTCCTGTCCCCTCCGTACCCCTCCCCCCTTTCCCCTTTTCCCCCTCCCCCAGCTTCGGGGAGTTTCTTTTCCTTTTAACCATCTTTGGAACCATCCAAAGATCTGGAACCATCTTCGTTTTCGCTTCAGCTCAGCTACCCTTCCCCCGTGGCCACACCCCCGACCACCTGCAGGAGTCCGAGCCCCCTCTGACCTCTTGGACTGTGGAATCCCACACCTCTACCTACAGCCTCTTATCATTCTGGTGCTCGCTCCCTTATGCCCCCGTGGCCTACTTTCTGGCCTGTCTGAGGTTTCGGCCGCATCCACCTCTGACTTTTGTGTTAGTCCGTCTCCCCCAACACGCTTCGGTTTTCTTTTCCATCTAGCCACGCCCAGCGCCATGTCTCAGCCTCCTGGCATTTCTGTTTTTCTCATCCTGTGGACCCTCTGCTTAGCGATACTCCAGCCATTCACGGCGCCTCCCTCACCCCCGCAGGCTGCGCAATGTGTGAAAACCCGGCTGGTATAGTGTGGTGCCCTGAGGATTCTTGTTTCCAGCCTCCCCGTGGTCAGCGAGCCCAGCGCTGCTCATCTTAGCAGGAACCTCGTTGCTGTTCGTGCGG
>NC_081557.1:20418400-20589014 GCF_022355385.1 Mustela nigripes | reverse complement strand
TCTTCTTGGATTTCTCATTGGTGCCATTTCCCACTTCCCCAAATGGCTCTTCCAAATGGCCACCACTCTCCTTGAGCCTTCTCACCTGCTCCCGGTGGACCTCTTTTGTGGCATTTTCTTTATCTGTTCACCCCTTCAGTGTGGGCCCCAAGGTTCTTGTCTTCGCCTTCTTCCTTTTAGCCTTACTGGCATCCGGGTGTGGACAACTCACAGCGTTCCATCTCCACCGTAATTTCTGCTGCATTTCAGCCTTGTTCTTCTCCGCTCTTCTTGGATTTCTCATTGGTGCCATTTCCCACTTCCCCAAATGGCTCTTCCAAATGGCCACCACTCTCCTTGAGCCTTCTCACCTGCTCCCGGTGGACCTCTTTTGTGGCATTTTCTTTATCTGTTCACCCCTTCAGTGTGGGCCCCAAGGTTCTTGTCTTCGCCTTCTTCCTTTTAGCCTTACTGGCATCCGGGTGTGGACAACTCACAGCGTTCCATCTCCACCGTAATTTCTGCTGCATTTCAGCCTTGTTCTTCTCCGCTGTGGCTGCCTCCCATGAGATGCTCTCCAAGCCCCTTGCACTCAAGCTGTGTGCCGATCTGATCCCCTGACCCGGTGTTCTTGCCATCTTCCCACTCTTGGTGAATGAAGCCTCTGTCTGCGGGTTCGTGCAAGCCAGAAACCAGAGTCATCCTAAGTGCTTTTGCTCCCTTTCAGCTGGCACATCTGATCGGCCCTTCAGTTCTGTCTCCTTAATATTTCCCGTCTCCTCCCTTCCTCCTACGGCCTTTACTCAGGCCCCTGTGGTCTTCCGGCTGGGATTTCTGTAGCCTCCTATCTGGTCTGTGTCTTCCCTTCCACGTCAGTCCACCCTCCACAGGTCTTTCTAGATCAGAAAACAAATTCTATTTCCCTCCTTAGCCTAGGGCTGAAAATTGGATCCAGCTCACAGATAGGTTTCATTTGACTCATAGCATTAGCCTGCACCCTGTTTAAAAACAACTTTCTTTTTGGCTTTCCTTGCCTATATTAAAAATGAGAACCTTTCCCATTAACAACTCCAGATTTCCCGCTGATCTTTGAAAGCCGGATATCTTGGTCCTCTGGCTTCTGCGTTCCTCTAAGACAGCAGCTGGCTGGATGGAAAGACATCCCTACCTTCTCCAGTTGGTCCCAGACCCAACCTTTCCCCAGCGTGCTTTATTCACCGCGTCATCCACCTGGGTTTGGTTTGTGAGATGAAGTTGGGCCTCCTCTAGGTTTAAGGGCCCCACTGCAGTGCTTGTGTCTCGGGCCCATCAAGCTTCATTTCTGGCAGTGCCTCAAAGTCGGCATCCTGTTTCAACCTCTCTGCCTTGGCACATACCCTTCTTCTGGTTAAAACACACACAAGAGGCAATACCCTCTCCTGAGGATCTTCGCAACCAAGTCAGATGTGTCAGTTCCATCCTTAATCATTTGGGTCAGGAGCCCACAAACCCCTAGAGTATTCTTTTCTAAATTATTTTGTTGGCAATCCACAATAAGAACTACATTTTATATTTTGGCTTAGCACTTGCGTACACACACGCGTGCACACACTCATGTCCACAACTGAACAAAAGTGCTGGGATGTAATGCCATTACTGCCATTACTTCTCTTCCTCCCTTCCTCCTCTTCTTCCTTTTGCTTCTAAGCTGGTCATGACCCTCTACGTTGATTGCATGATCCAAGAATTATGATGCATCACAATCCATACTAAGGAAAACACTGCCCAAGGTGGGGATGTGTCTATAAATCCTTAAGATCATGTGTTTAAATTTAGTGTTCCCCCTATCTGCATTTTTCTGGGAGAGAGGAACTTCATCGGCCCTCCACTTTCCAAAGACCCTGATGGAAACAGATTTCGTAACCACTGGATTCAGATAATTTATTTTCGGTGGGATTTGATGTTGCCAGCTTGGTGCACCCAAGCACAGAAATTAGCGATAATTATTTTGAACGTGGGCCCTTTGTGTCAGCTCTCTGACATGTCCTGTATTGTTTGTTGTTAAATGAAGTTAATACTCGCAGACTCATAGGGAGGGTGAAATGGATCCCTTAAATCTCTTGTCCATGCGGGAGGGAAAAACCGGGTGAGGCGTCATAAAAAGGATTTACTGGGTGAAGGAGGTTTAATAAAACCTTCATTTGAAGTCAAATACAATAACAACTGAGAAAAAAAATGTTTTTGGCGTATACCAGGTAATTTATTCAGCAACTGTCCTTGGTCATAGGGATGAAGAAAATAGTGGGGAACAGAATAAATATCCTTACCCTCATGGGTCTTTCAATCCAGGAAAGAAAAACGAGAAATAGAAATAGAGCATCAGTAAGGCATTCATGTAAATAGAATCAGTATCATAAATGTATTGATGCCTAAATATATAATAGAAAAACTTAGGTTAGGCTTCTGGAAGGGGCTGTGAGGGAGTCACTGAAAAGACTTTACAAGGTGACCAAGATTATTTGGAGCTCAAAATGATTTTAAACCATGGTTTTGAGTCATCTTAGACTATTCAAATATAACTACCAAGCAAATTAACAACAGCAACAAAATTTGAGGTTAAATATCCTCTGGTAATGTCTTTTCTAGAATTTCCCTATATGTTTTGTTTTCAGAAGAACTGAAACCTGTACCAGGAATAGTATCTTATCCGTGTGGGAGGTAACATTAGCCCCGTTTTCAGAGAAGGGAGGCTCTGTATCTATAGGCTTAGGGACCTGGTCTGCTACAGGGAAGGTTCATGACTTCTCCAAGCAGGGCTGTTTATTATTAGCTCTGTGTACCATTCCTTTGAGTGATTCCAGCAGTTGGAGCGAGACTAACTCATTTCTACAAGAGTCAAAGAACAAAAGATGACCATTGTGATGTGCCTCTTTTTAATTGTTTGTTTTTTGGTTTTACTAACAAAATACAATTTTATTTTAATTTGTGTGTGTGTGTGACTGTAACAAAACCATGTCATCCCCCCCCTCCCCACCAAAACTGGCACACAGAGAAGAAGGAAAAATAGAATCCAGAATCCCACAGCCCCAACCCACCCGCTGTTCGCGTTTCTGTTCGTAACCGAGTGTTGCTTTAATGTGCTTGGCTCGCTTTCAGAAGGGCCGGGAGGGGAGGGGGCTCCTGCCGGCTTCCATGTATGCCTCACACGTGCACGGGCCATATGGCCACACGAGTGTGCATGTGCAGAGGAGGGCTGGCTGCCGGGACCCCTAGGTTTTCCATTTGGTGTCTCTGTTTTCAAATGATCTTTGGTCCAAGTCGTATGACCTGGTATGTCTCACAGACAGGTGGACGTGGATAGTAGGGGGGAGCCAAGCACACACTTATCTTTGCTAACCTTATGGTGTAATCCAGCAGAGCTCTCGACTGCCTTAGCAAAGCTCCTGAGAGCCCTGAAATTCTGGGAGGCCTAACATTTGCTGTCTGCTCTGTACTTTTCTCTCTTCAGGCCCCCTGACCCCACGTCGCACTGGAGAGATTACCTCCCGGGGCATCATCATCACGAATCCAACTGAAAAGGATCAGGGCACCTTCCAGGAAGCTGCTGCTTCTTTGGATTCTTCTTGTTCTTGTCCACCCTGCCCGCCCCCCCCCCAGAACTCTTTGGTTAAGCTTCGCTTTCATATACCCAGATGCCAGATGAGGTCTTCTTGTTCCTTAAACTCATCTTTTAGATTGGCTTGAGCCCTGCTGTTGCCCACAGGTGGAAGGATGAGGCTCTAAGATTCCCGCCAGTCTCCAGGGGCTTATGTTCTTTAATATATTAAAATATATATAATATATAATATATATATCATATATATAATATATTTATATATTTATTTGACAGAGAGAGAGAGATCATAAGCAGGTAGAGAGGCAGGCAGAGAGAGAGGAGGAAGCAGGCTCCCTGCTGAATTGGGACTCAGTCCTAGGACCCTGGGATCATGACTGAGCTAAAGGTAGAGGCTTAACCCACTGAGCCACCCAGGCGCCCCAAGAACATTTTTACGTTACATCCCCAGAACTTATTTATCTTATAACTGGACGCTTGTACCTTTTGATCACCTTCATTCATTTTACTCATCCCTCGCTCTGACTCTGGGACTGCCAATCAGTTCTCTGTTTCTATGAGTTTGGTTTTTTAGATTCCACATACAAGTGAGATTATATAGTTCTCTTTGTCTCACTTATTTTACTTAGCATAATGTCCTCGAGGTTTAAACATGTTGTCACAGATGGCCAGAGTTACTTCTTTTTATGGCTGCATAATATTTCATTATATATATATGTGTATGTGTATGCGTGTGTGATATGCTAAAAATATCATATGATATACATACATATCACATTTTCTTTATCCCCTTATCCGTTGATGGACTCTTAGATTGTTTCCATGTCTTGGCTGTTGTAAATAATGCTGCAGTGAATGTGGAAGTGCAAATCTCTCTTTGGCATAGTGTGTTTGTTCCCGTTTGATAAATACCCAGAAGTGAAATTGCTAGATCATATGGTTGTTCTATTTTTAAATTTTTGAGGCATCTCTAGACTACTTCCCATAGTGGCGGCACCAATTTACATTCCCATCAACAATGCACAAGGATTCCCTTTTCTCCACATTCTCATTAGTACTGGTCTCTGGTTGTTTTGACTGTAGCCTTTCTAACCGGTGTGAGGCACCGTCTCATTGGGGATTTGGTTTCTGTTTCCCCGATGATAGTGATGGTGACTGCTTTTGCACGCACCTGTTGGCCATTTGTATGTCCTCTTCGGAAAAACGTTCAGTTCCTCTGCCCATTTTTAATTGGATTGTTTGGGGGTTTTTTTTTGCTACTGAATTGTATAAGTTCTTATTAACCCCTTATCAGGCATATGATTTGCAACTATTTTCTCCCATTGCCTTTTCATTTTATTACCGGTTTCCTTTGCTCGGAAGAACCTTTTTAGTTTGATGCAGCTCCACAAGTTTGTTTTTGCTTTGTTGCCTTTGGTAAGAAGATTTTAATGAGGGTTGGGGAGTCCAAAGGATGTGCACAGCAAAGCAGACAAATGGCTTTAAAATCTCATGCTGTGTCCCTGTTCTAACAGGTTCTCTGGCCAACTCTGAAAACCCTCAGCCTTCTGCTCCTGTCTTTCCATCTTCTCTCTCCCCTTTCATCCCTACCCCCCACCCCCACACTCCTCAACAGTTTTCACTGAGAGCTGTTGAGGTTTTTTTGGTCACTTCCTACTCTCCATGATTCTGCATGTGAAGTCTCACCTTCCAAGCCCAGGGAGCTCAGCAAGTTCCCCTCTCCTAAATGAGATAATTCCCTTCTTAAGAACTGTGAAGATAATAGAAAGTTCATCCTCTTAGTCAGTTATCTACCTTCTAGAGAAAAAGAAGGTGCAGTAAATTAGACTATTCTGAAATGAGGAATAGATATTTGTTGTACACAAAGAATAAAGAACGGAAAGTACCTTTTGTCACACGTTTTCTTTTCTTTTTTTATTTTAAGATTTTATTTATTTATTTGACAGACAGAGATTACAAGTAAGCAGAGAGGGAGGCAGAGAGAGAGAGAGAGAGAGAGAGAGAGGAAGAAGCAGGCTCCCTGCTGAGCAGAGAGCCCAATGCAGGGCTTGATCCCAGGACCCTGGGATCATGACCTGAGCCAAAGGCAGAGGCTTTAACCCACTGAGCCGCCCAGGCGCCCCTTGCCACACCTTTTCTAAAATGCCCTGGAACTAATAGGTTCTGGAACTAAGGGGGAAATTCTTTTAACCAATAACTGGTGTGGGGGTTGGGCAATAGGAAGTAGAGAACTAAATTCCCAGCTGGAAGTGAAATGCAGGGGACTTTGCCACTTAACAACTATATGACCTTGGCTTTGGACCATTCACTTTGGGGCCAGTTTTTCATATATATATGTGTGTGTGTGTGTAAATTTTAGAACTTCCTAAACACAGGTCCTTTGTGCCATGTTTTGTGCATCTCTGTATCCTGGCTCTCCATGGCCAAGATGATACAGATTTTCCTCTGTTAAACAGTTGGTTACCTTACCTCTGACGTTGTCCTTAAGATTAGGTGTCCTGCCCTTAAACTGGACTCTGCAAAAGGCCAAACATTGCTTGCATGGAAAACTTTTTCTCCTGAAAAAAAAAAAAAACCGTAATGGTCAGAGTTTAGAGGCGGGGGGGGGGGGGGGGGGGGGGGGGGGGGGGGGGCAGGTGTCATAACGCCTGTGTTTGTTTGTTTCTTTTTTGGAGGGTTTTGGAAGAGTCTCAAAACTATGCCTCCAACGCTGAAACCAAATCATGTCAACACTGACACTTATGAAACCTGAGACTCTTTAAGATCCTGGTATACTAACATATTGGCTTAATGGCTTCACAGAATTCTTTTTTTTTTTTTTAATATTTTATTTATTTATTTGTCAGAGAGAGAGCAAGTGAGAGTGAGCACAGGCAGACAGAGTGGCAGGCCGAGTCAGAGGGAGAAGCAGGCTCCCTGTGGGGCAAGGAGCCCGATGTGGGACTCGATCCCATGACGCTGGGATCATGACCGGAGCTGAAAGCAGCTGCTCAACCAACTGAGCCACCCAGGCGTCCCAGCTTCACAGAATTCTTTATCAGATTCAGAAAGGTGTTGGTTGGTAATTTATTGTTCTCCAAAAGGCTTTTTGTAGGAAAGTAAAATAGAAGATATTTACCACCCTGCAGTTTCCCACTGAGAGCTCTTTTTTTCTTTCTGGTTTTCCTGGTGATTAAAGGAAGCAGCAGGGGCACCTGGGTGGCTCAGTGGGTTAAAGCCTCTGCTTTCGGCTCTAGTCATGATCCCGGGGTCCTGGGATCGAGCTCCATATCGGGCTCTTTGCTTAGCGGGGAGCCTGCTTCCTCCTCTCTCTCTGCCTGCCTCTCTGCCTACTTGTGATCTCTGTCTGTCAAATAAATAATAAACAGAATCTTTAAAAAAAAAAAAAAAGGAGGCAGCATTTCTTCCAAGATATTTCCTTCCTTCTTTGTGCTTCACAGACATTTATGCTAATCCACTAATTTCATTAAGGGTGGGCTCCAATGTCACACACTTTGGATGGTGACTTTTCCCAGAACCAAGTAAGAAGGTGAAAGAAAATCAATAAAGATCAGTTGCTAAATCAAGGTCATTCTGCTTGCTTTTTCCTTTCTGTTCCCATCCCTCATTTATTCTCTTTCTTTGGAAAACACCCCTTTTGAATGACTTCACTTGATCATTATCATAATCCTCTTTCTCAGTTTAAAGTGAAAACCCCATAGCTTGTTTTTCTAATGGATTCTCGCCTTTTTTTCTTTCTTTCTTTCTCTCTCTTTCCAGTTCTTTTATTTCCATGATGGTTTTCTGTAAGTCCTCGGGGCATTTTGGGGTGAAATTTGGAAGGAAAGCTCAATACAGTATAGAGTTACCTTTCACCCATCTCAGAGTAGGGGAAAAAAAAACCCCTTGAAACAGCCAGGAACAAACCCAAGGGAGTCGCTGGCAAGGGGTCACAAAGGCCATTTTGTCTTTTCTCATTCTCCTCTTTCTATTATCGCTGCCTTTCTGTCTTCTTTTTCTCTTTGTAGCCGTCTGCTGTGCCCTTTTTTGCAGAACTGTAGAGGTTAGGTGTGTAGCATGGACCATGGGAATCATGAAGACCAACCCCCTCATTTTTTTTGGAAAAGGAAGCTAAGGCTTGGAGAAGTTGGCATTAAAGGAAGCAGTGCACTGTAGTGGAGAGATTATCCCAAGGTTTGGAATGGCAAAGGGGTGGGCTCCCATGCTTGCTCAGCCACTCACTAGCTGGGTGCTCTTGGGCAAATCTCTTAACGGCATGGCTGGTGTATACGGCATACATAAATGGGCACAGTAATATGCCTTGTGGAGTTACGAGGGTTATGTGAGATGGTGAATTTCCTGTTCCTAGGAAATGACTCCAGAATACAGCAACTATTATGACAAGCTAGTGAGAGGGAGTACCTGGAGTAGGTCTTGTTACAGGTTTCTTTTTTTTTGAAGATTTTATTTATTTATTTGACAGAGAGAAATCACAAGTAGACGGAGAGGCAGGCAGAGAGAGAGAGAGGGAAGCAGGCTCCCTGCTGAGCAGAGAGCCCGATGCGGGACTCAATCCCAGGACCCTGAGATCATGACCTGAGCCGAAGGCAGTGGCTTAACCCACTGAGCCACCCAGGCGCCCCTTGTTATAGGTTTCTTACTCTAATGGACGATGTTAACAGTCTAGGTTCTGAAACACCTGCCTAATCCATCTGGTGTTCTGCTTTCCAAAATTTTCAGTCTTCATGGCTCATGACCTCATCTTACCCCTTGATATTAATACTGCATTTTAAATTCTACCAGGTCCCCTGCAGACCCATGCATGGAACATGGATGGGCATAGGAGATGGGTAGAAGCATTTGACTTTGTCCTCAGAGTAGATACAGGATCTGGGTCCATGGAGAAGGAAGAAGGGAGATCCAAGAAGGATTTGCAAATGTGTTTGGGATAATAGTGAATTGTCTCGAAGGCCAAGAAGAATACCATTTCAAGAAGGCAGAACTGGCCCCCTCTGGGAAAGGCTGCAAAGATATGGAATTAAGAGAAATGAGGGAAAGTGAATGGATTTGGCTACCCAAGTTTCCTTCTTGAGCTCTGCAAGGGCTGCTTTGGCGGAGTGGAGAGGACATGAGGTGGGTTGTGAAGAGTTCTGGAAGGAGGGAGAGGTGGGAAGTGTGGTCTGTGAGTGTAAACCAAGCATCTCCACCTGCTGGTCCCCAAGTTCTTCAGCCCAAGTTGTTAGAGGCAAAGTGAGAAATGCAGAGTTAATGTAGCATGTTTTTCATAAGTTTAATTTTATTTATTTTTAGTAGTTATCCTGTAATTTGAGATTATACTCTCACTTTTTCTACTTCAAAATGCCTTTTCTCTTATGAGATGATGGTACTTCTCAACCCTAGCTGCACATCAGAGCCACCTGGGGAGCTCATCAAGACAACGGAGTCCTGGCTGCATCTCAGGTAACTGAATCAGAATTTTGGGACAGACCAGGCAGAGGTGATCCTGGGGTACGGCCAGGAATGGGACCCTCTCTGCCAGTGCATAGTAGGAATTCCATGGTGGTGGTTTCGTTTTAATGTTTAAATGCCCTTGTTTGGCAAAATTAGAAACTGGAAATACTTGGTTCACTTTGCCCAACTTTGTTTGTTCTGTTTTCATTCTTCATTTTTCGTTTTGACGATTTCTAAAATTCCAATGGCAGGGACCCAAGTGCTGGTAACGTTACACACGACAAGGGAGAGTGTGTGATCGATTTCTTTTTAAGGACTTAGCTCTCCCAGTGCTTCTGCCTGGCAGTCAGTGTATTCGCATTTTCAGGAACTGTGCATTTGTAGGAAGGAAAACTCACTTGTGTTCTCCAGCACAGACTGCCTATCACTGAGGATTACCGAGAGATCAAGTCAGACACTCACATGTGATGGAGGTCAAGCACGTAGGCCATCCTGCCTTTGAGCCTTCTCTTGCCTCTTTGGTGGGGAAGAGGGTTCTTGTGGTTCAGCTGTGCCTTCTACTCTAGCTACACACAGGATGTCTTGTCCTTTCTGACCTTGAGGGTGAAACATCTTTTTACTCACAGCTGCAGGTCTGAAATGCAGCACCCCGTAAATGAAGCATGAGCATTTCTGCTTTGTGGTGCTTCTAGTTATTTTAATGTTTAAAGGTCAGAGCAGGAAACATCTTAAATGCAAAGCATTTAATTTCCATTAGAGTTAAAGCTTTCTAAGCCTGTGTTATAGCCAATAAAAATGATGATGTTTAAGTCAGCTAGTGTTATTTCTTTCATGAATATTTTACATGAACTACACAGGAAGAAAAGTCTATATGTTTACCCAACATTACGTCCAATGAGTACTGGAAACTTGTCGTCTTGGGTTATTATATGAGTAACTCCTATTATATATATCCAAATGGTAAAAAGAATCATGTGTATTGTTCCTGGGGCTTGTTTTGCAGACTAAGTATATTGGCTAAATCCTGTTAATATGAGCATTCCCTGAATTACTAATACCCTTACAAACTTGCTATAAATAAGACTGTGTGGGCTGCACAGTTCTTGGAAAAGTGGCTGGGTTCTATACTGGGGCAAGAAGTGGTGTTTCTGGGTACTGCCTTAGTCTAGTATTAGTACTAAAGTATAGAGTGTTGTATAGTCATGAGTGTCTTTAAGAGGTTTGGTGGCAAAGAAACCAGTTTTACTTTGTTTACTCTAGAGTTTCCTCAATTTATTTGAACATGGAATCCTTTTATCATGAATGCCTATTAACATCCCACCGAGTGAGAGATCTATGCAATATGACTTTTGTTGGATGTGGATTTAGAATAATGAATTCTGGGAGAAGATGTTTTCCCTTAACAATGCTCGTTTAGGATTGTTATATACTATCACTTAGCAAAATATGTACATATACTTGACCCTCAAACAATGCGGGGCTGGGGGAGGGGTAAGTAGGGGTTAAGGATATTGATCCCCGTGCATTTAAAAATCCATATATAATTTCTGACTCCCCCCAAACTTAACTACTCATAACCTAGTGTTAACCGGAAGCCTTACCAATGACATAAATAGTTGATTAGCATGTATTTTACATGTTATTATATTTTGTATTCTTAGAATAAAATAAGCTAGAGAAAAGAAAATGTAAAGAAAATCACAAGGAAAATACTGTTACAGTCTTGTACTGTAACAATTGCGTGCCTGGGTGAACCAGAGCAGTTCAAGCCCCTGTTGTTCAAGGGTCAACTGTATCTCAACTTGTGATGACTTTGGTCTTTTTATATTACACTTCAATCTGTGTAATTAATTAATTATCTTTACTTATTTATTGGATGAGGATTTTTTTTGGGGGGGGGGGATGAGGATATTTTAACTTTGTTAACACTGTTTCAGGCACCAGAGAAGCAATGAAAAGAACAATCGTAGTGAAGAATTTAACGTCTTTATAGGTCTGCGTCAGCTGGTGTGGGCTTCATGCCCACTGACGTCCAGAAGCTGCTTTCAGCTTCGCAGAGAGCTGTCCTTTCGGACTGTCTTGTTGGAGAGGGTGAGAATACTGAGATGTGTTTGGTGCCTCTACTTGAGGTGTTCCCATCTACAAAAAAAAAAAAATCAGAACAGGGTCTGACAAAAGAATGGTGTGTGATGACACGTCAGAATTTCAGTCTCCAAGATCTGGTTGTTTATGGATACAGAAGATCTGAAACTCCCTGGAAATCCTGAACTAGCCTCTGACAAAACATTTGTGACACTGTAATTTCTTCATTCAGCAAGTCTAGGAACTAGTATTTTTATTAACTGCCACGCTCAATTAGTACACAAGCCTAGAAGCCTCTTGACATTGTAATTGATAGTTTTGAAGATCATCGTTATAAATGAGTTTCTGCAACACACCCTTACGTGCCTTCAGAATCACACAAAAATTAAGCGAAGTGCAGTGTAGATTTAGCATGAAGTGTGTTCCAGGGTAAGGTAATTTATGAAATGAATAACCCATAAATGACTACATAGTCTGGCAAGAGAGCTTTCAATTACTTGTGATAAACAACACAAAATTTAGCTTCTTCATCATTTTCAAGGTGTACAGTTCAGTAGTGTCAAATATATTCATACTATTATGAAACAGATCTCCAGAACTTTTTTGACTTGCAAATCTGCGACTCAGTACCCTTGAAACAATAGCTTCCATTTCCCCCTCCTGCCAGACCCTGGTAAGCATTATTCTACTTTCTGTCTTTATGAATCTGACTGCAGCTACCTCACGTAAGTGGACCCCGGCAGCACTTGTCTTTTTGTGACTGGCTTATTTCACTTAGCAGTGTCCTCAAGGTTCACCCATGGTGTAGCGTGTGTCAGGATTTTCTTCCTTTTAAAGGCCGAATAATATTCCGTTGCATGTATAGAACACATTTTCTTTATCCGTTCATCAGTCAGTGGACATTTGGGTTGCTTCTAACTCTTGGTTGTTGTGAATATTGTAAAGAACTTTTAAAAAAATGATGTATAGTTTCTATCATAGGCCAGTAATATAGTTCACTTAACAACCCTCCTCTGATGGATTTATAGGTGACTTATGGTTTCCCCTACCATAAACATCTGATGAAGTGTTTCACATGAATCATTGATTATGTCTCTGGTTATTTGCTTAGAGTAAATTCCTGGCATGGAGTTACTGGATCAAAAGGGGTGTGCATTTTTATGGCGTTTAGCACATGCTATCAAATTATCTTCCATAAGTGCATGAAGAGTGTAGGAGGGAACTGATTGCTCCGTACCCTCGCCAATATTGGGTATTGTCATTAAGAAGCAAAACAGCAGAAGACCTTTGCCAGCTTGCTGATTAGAAATGGTATCATATTCATATTGTTGTTTTAATGTACATTTTTTTGATTAGCAGCAGAGAGACAAGTTTGTTTTTTCATGTGTTGATTAGCTGTTTGTGTGTGTCTTTAAGATTCTATTCACATTCTGCACTCATTTTTCTATTAAGCTACTGGATATTATTTCCTATTGACTTGAAGACCTCTTTAGAGTCATAGTATTAAATTTTTATCGTATGTTGCAGTTATTTTCCCCCAACTTATCATTTTCCTTTTAATTTTTATGGTGTTTTTCGACATCTGACATTTAATATAGCTAGATCAATAAATCTTTTCCTTTCTGGTCTCTTTCCTTGGTGCATTATTGATAAGACTGGTGAAATATTAGGCAAGGCAAATGTACTTTTCCCTGCTTCCTGCTTCAGAAAGACAAAGCTGTAGCCATGTTAGGTTAGTGTAGGGCATTATACATTTCATAATCAATCACTTATTCATTCGGAAATACTTACTGAGTGCCCATTGTATTCTAGGCACCTGTGTTAGATGCTGGGTTACACAACACGCATCTGGGTTGCATGGTATGGTGCCGATACATTATGGATTTTGAGACAGTTCCAATTTCAAATATGACCTGTTCTGGATTTGACTTTTGAATGTATGGATGTATTATCCTTAGGTAACAGGCTCATTTGGGATCCTTCTTTGCCTGCCTACATCTGGACCCTGAAAGCAAGTACATCATCTAGGCTGCAGCTGGAAGGGGACCCAGGTCTTGCTGCAGGGCAAGGCAAACATTGCTCCTTCTTGTTCTAAAAGGGAGCAGTCTTTGTTTGGGGGACCCAGTGGGACAACCAAGTCCCTGGGGTTGTTCCCTGGCTCTCGCTGCTCCACTGGCTCATTCATTTCCTTTCTAAGTTACACAGAAGTCAGAGCCTAAGATGGGACCCTCATATCCACGGGCATCTTTCTTTACTTTATTGCCAGGGGAGAGGGCCAAAAGGAAGCAGCTGTAAATGCTGATGATTTCCAACCATTAAAAAGACCTTCTTCAAGCAGCCCCAGATACCATGGTTGAGGAACTGTCCTGTGGTAGGGTGACTACCCGTGAATTAGGAGCCCCGAAGCCCCTCCATGTGAGAGGTCTCCCTGCTTCTCGGGCTGCAGGACTTCTTGGGATGACACTGGTGGAAAATCACGAGGGTCCCAGGTGGCAGTATTATGCCTTCATTGCACTTGGTTTTAGCACTTGAACAGGTCCAGGAAATGAATTTTTAAAAATCGCACTGTTGTACCACTGTTGGTCAGCTTCCCATTCCTGAAGCGCTCTCCTTTGGGATTCTATATATTTTGTACATTTTTCCCTTAGTAAATTCCTGTAATTCAAAACAAATAATGGTGTTTATTTATTAATAGTGACTTTCAGGAGAAGGAAGTTGAGGCAGATGGACTGTTACCAGCCCATGCATATATGGCTGGGGAGGGCGGGGGGATTTTCAGCATGTTTTGGTTTTATCTGCAGCTGGATGCCAGCTGTATTATGAGACAATATAAATTCAGGGCCTTTTTATTCAGAAAGCCCATTCATTTGATCATCCTAGACACCCTGTAATTCTATCGGGTGACATTAGAGGGGTCACGGACTCAGAGCCAGAACACCCTCTACCTGCTTTCCTATAGAACTTTCGTGTTTCGATGGAGACGTTCTCCATCTGCTCTGTCCATGTGGTAGCCACTAGCCACCTGTGGCCACTGAACATTTGCAGTGTGGCTAGGAACTGAGTTGGACATTCTGATTAATTTTGATTAATTTAAATAGCCACATGTGGCTCATGGTTAGTGTATTAGACAACACAGATTTCTGAAGGACAGCATTCATGGTTTTTTTTTTTTTTCTTTTACTGGAATTCACTGTGAGAAGCACATTCTATATTGTTCTACAGCACAGACACCCGCCTCTCGTCAGAATTCCCCAAACAATATTTAGCCTGACTACAAGCCGTGCATGCTGGTAACTTCTATTTTGTTCTGTTCCATTTCATTTTTTTAAAAGGCGGGTGGTGACTTGATAAATTGATTTTCGGGACTCGCGGGTAGGTTTCAAGCCCTGGTTTAAGAACACTGCCATCTGTATGTTATCTGCCCTGCACCTGGAGCCCTTCCTTCTACCTTTTTTCTCTGGTCTCTGCATCTACCCTTGCAGGGTTTTTTCATTGGCTGTTCCCTCTGCCTGGTGTGCTTTTCCCTATGTCATCTCATGACTACATTTCTCACATCCTCAGATTTCTGCTCTAATGTTCAACCAAAGACTTCCTCCAGTAACCGCCGTACTGGAGTGCTCTGGGAGGCTCCCCACCCCTCTTATCCTTGGTTTGCTTTTTTCTGTAGTGATGCTCTTCTCCTGATATGGGTATCATTTGCTTATTGTCTGCCTCCTCAGCTAGAATGTCAGCCCCACGAAGGCAGGCAGGGACTGCTTTGTTGGCTGGTATGTCTCAGCATCCAAACTAGGCTTTTAATAAGTATTTATTGAATAACCGAATGGACATGGCCCCAGGAACTTGCTGAGATTTTTTTTGTTATGGCTTTATATGCCGAGAGGTGTGTGGGAGCTTTCATTCATTATTCCTTTGGAGATACTGTGTTCATCCCAGTGGCCTGGCTCATCCTCTGGGCACAGGGGATGGAAACGCTAGAGGAGAAGGGAGACACATCTCGGTCCTTTTGAAAATTTTAATTGGCGTCTGGGACTCTGCTGTGTATGGGTCCAGAAATGCAGAGCTGGAGGTTATCTGAAATAGGCACTAGACAATGAAAGGAGTTGGGTGGAGATTTTGCATTTCCTAAAAGTAAAAGCAGCCCTTCATACAGCCACTGAGTGGTGGGACCAGCACTGCAGGGAGGTCTAGGAAAAGAAGCGGACAGAATTTGATAGGGAGCACTGGGCGGGTATCCCATCTTAGCCAATGTTACAGGCTATGTGAGTTAAGACTAGCCCTCAGCACCCAGCTTCCATTCCAGAAGCTCCCCATGCATCTCTTTATGTTTTTCTTCTGCATTTTCCTCTTGGCATTGAAATAAAAACGCCCACCTTAAAAAAAAAAAAAAAAAAGATTGTTGCTTCAGGGTTGAGGGATGAGCTTTATGAGAACAGAGTAATGGGCGCGGCGGATAGCTATCTAATTATAATCATACCTTGAAATTTTTATTAGCCAGTCTTTCTGCTTGATGGCTTCTGCTTCTACTACGGATATGTTGGTGGTTCTTGGATCCATTCTGAAGGCACAAAGTGTTTCTATTCTTGGTGTATTTTCCCTCGTCTTTCCTTAGAGCCAGATTTATTATTCCTTATGCTTCTCCCCTGTCCTTCATTAGAGAGTCATCAGGATGGTGCTATTTTTTTCTCCTTTGTGGAGTGTACATAGTAAACATAATTTGTTGAATGGCTTTCTTTTTTCAACAGGAAGTCTTCTAAAGACAGCCGATCACAGTATTAAGCCTCCATGTAATAAACATGGAGCTGAGCCAATCCGTCCAAAACATTTGAGCCATCTCTTTATATCGTACACTCGAGCTTTTAGATGCATCAATTTTACAGTACATCATCTGACACTATTTGTGATAAATATTCCACAGCGATTAAATCATCATTTTAAGATCTTATGCACAAGAAAGAGCATCCACAAAGCTAACTCCCTACTCTTCGAGCTCACATGTTAAGAGTCCCGGTTTGTAGATCAGAAACCTCTTATTAATTTTGATTGAGCTGTTCCAAAGAGGTCATGCAGATTTTCGTAAGACACTTTTATGTAAGAAATACCTTTTTTTTTTTTTTTCCCCCTGCCTTCTTAGTGAGAGAGAGAGCGCGGATTGAACCGCCTGGTGGGGTAAACCAGGAAATGGACCCTGGAGTCAATGAGAAGCGTTGCCTTGATGGTCGTGGTTAATAAATATTTACAGCGAAGTCCTGAGCTGCAACTCTGCAGTTTTGTTAGCGTAAACGTTTCATGACCGCGGAATGCTTGATGAGCTCGTGGGGCAGGCGACCGCGCCGCGTCTGGAGCGGGAGGAAACGGCGCGTGTGCTCGCTCGCTCGCTGGGTAGGGATGCGTGTCTGCAGGCGGCGCGGTTTTAACTGAGTTAATGCAGTGGTCCCAGCTGGGATTTTGATTGCGCTCCACGGATGGAGCCCGTGGGAGGGTGACAAGGGACCCTCTAGCCCTGCGGAATGACGGTTGATTTACAGCCTGACGTGAAGCTGAAGCTGATAGTTTATATTTTAAATAATGCATAGTTAGCTCTGCAAACCAATGAGCCAGAGCTGTCCTCCTGCCAGAGCCCCTCTGGAGGACGGTGGAGGTGCTTCGGCAGGCTCAGGAGCTCCCTGTGCTGGCATGTGGACCCCTCAAAGCCCCTCTTCTCAGGCAGGGGCCTGTGCCAATAGAAGTTTCGATTGGATGGCTGCCTAGGAGGAAAGGGAAGGTGCAGGAAGCTTTGGGGGAGAGTGGAGAGGGCTGCTGGAGCCCACCACGGGGGGCGGGGGTTTGGGGGAGCAGATCGAAATGCATATGCCTAGGCCCTGACTCGGGCTTCTGGATTCTGAATCTTCGTGTTAACGGGAGCTCCAGGTGACTCGTCTGCACATCAGAGCTTGAGAAGTGCTCACGAGCCACTTCCATTTTAATACTTTTACAGACCCTTGATCAAGCATTGAATGTTAGTGACTTATAAAGCAGATTAGTAAGTCATTCCAAACATGCTGGTTTGCAGCTTGCACCCCACCCCCCACCATGTTTTAGAGAAGAAAGGATGGAATAACAATAATGTGAGGTTGGCCAGGAATGGAGTTAGTGGGAATTTTAGCACAGTTTTGGCCATGACACACCATTGCTGATATCAACTCAGAGTACAGATCTTCAGACTTGAGCAGCATCAGAATCACCTGAGGGCTTGTTAAAATGCCGTCATTGGAGTTTCCGATATAGTAGATTTTGAGATAGGGGCTGAGAATCCGTGTTTCTAGCAAGATCCCAGGTGATGCTGCCTCTGGTCTGGAGACCTCACTTTGACAAGTGTAATTCTGATCATGGCAACCACGGGGCGCTTGTTCTGGAGTCCAGCTTGGCTTTCTCTCCTGCTGGATCTCTCACCATACCTCTTCACTACTGTTCTCAGAGTGTCATCAACAATCCACCCATACCTGGGATCTCTCACCATACCTCTTCACTACTGTTCTCAGAGTGTCATCAACAATCCACCCATACTCTGGGTTCCCAGAGTCCACTCTCTCGACCTTCTGAATCCCTCAGAGTGGGACACAGGATGGTTTGTGAGCATCCCAGGGTGACTCTTAGATGCACTTACGATAAACAGCCATTGCCCAGTGGGCTCTACCCAAATGCATTACATTCTTCGTTGCTAGGGTGTTTTCTGCCCCTTCCTTGGCCCTTTGTCACTTTCCTTGGGCCACAGCCCCACGGGGAATGCCCTTCCACATAGGCTCACTTGCTAAAATTCCCTCATTCTTCCCATATATGTCCTTTGAACCCTGGCTGCAAGTGATCCCTGGACTCTTCTTGTCTTTTAAAATAAGCTCTTTAAAATGGGATGTCAGTCCTTATATCTCAATTGTAATTAATTTTTATTGATTTTAAATTAATTAAATTTTCATTCCTCCCCAAGCCCCCTCCTCTTTCTGAGTTGAACTTATAGTATATGGCACAGGTGGCCTATAGTGAGGTGCAGGTCAGTGGACATTGCCATGAAAAACAAGAAAAGGAATAAGAAAAGCTTATGACTTCTCAAAGTTGTTAAGTGTTATTAAAAAAACTTAATGGTACATGACACAAAACAGCGCTGCCCCTAATACTGTTAAGTAGGTGATTAGAGCCCCTATTGATTGTAGGCTCTTGGATGGCTGAGACTGTCTTATATTCATCATATTGGTCACTCACTACCTGGCTTATAGTGGATGTTCAATAAATATTAGTTGAGTGATGTAAATGTGATTTAATTATCTTTGGGTAAAGTTGAAACCATCCCTTTTCTGCTTTAGTCATTTATTACATGTGGAAATACACACCCTGCTTTGGATGCTGATGAGAAGGGCAAATAGAAGAGATTCAGCCAGGAAAGTGATGATCTTCATTCAGGCTTTAAATGCACACAACTCCCTAGAGCCAGCACTCTTTCTGCAGAATCCTGGATGTGTGTGGGACTCAGAATGGGGAGGGGAGGGAGATGGGACTAGGGGAAGGGCTGTCCTCTAGAACTCTCTGTCCTAAGGGCATGGGGAAATCCTAAGCTCCTCTAGCCCAGAGACATCGGGTCTCCTGTATTTTTGTATCCCAGGCACTTAGTATAGAAAGCAGTCTGGGAGTCCGTGCTTGCTGAATGAATGAAAGAGCGAGTTGATGAATGAATGAATGAATGATGAATGAATGACATTGTGACTTTGAGTCCCTGTCCACGTATCAAATCTTTACCTCTTTATGTCTCATTTGCTTCATTTTTAGGGTAGGGGTCTTATGATATACTCTAACTTATCTCAAGGAATTTCTGAGAGCCCAAGATGATTTAATGAATCTGAAAGCACTATTTAAAGTGTTACATATGCTTTATTATTTAGATCATACGAGAACTTTTTCTGTGTTTCTTACAGACAGCTCTTCTTCTTGGTTCTGAAGGCCTATTTTAAAACTTTGTCAATTAGGGGACTCTTGGTTCTCTTGGTTGGCTCATTCTCTGCTGATTTGCTCTGAATGGAGAACAGACGAAATGCAGGTTTGGAAGTGTTTCTGAGTCACCGTGGTGTATGGAGGGATCTTCCTGCTAATACTTGATTCTCTGACAGCTGTATTTCACACTTTGTACTGTGGCTTTCTTTGAAGAAACTCCAGGCTTATAAGAATGATCTGTTGTGGCATTTCCTTTTGAGGCATAAACGTTGAAATGAGATAAATACACAGTCGACACATCTCAGTATTGTGAGAGTGGGAGGAAATCGGCATTTGGATTTGGATCACCTGTGTTCAAGTCCTGACTCTGCCCTTCATCTGCAATTTGCACGATCTTGGGCATTTTTTTTTCTTTTGTCATATTTTATAATGGAGAATTTTAAAAATACACAAAAGATCCAAAATAGTATAATGAAGCCCCCATTTACCCATCACTCAGCTTCAGTGACTATGACCTGATCTAGTTTGTTTCAATGGTAACAGCCTCTACGCTTGCCCAATATAGTTTTTAATAAAATGCAATATGTTATATTCTTTCATTCATAGATCTTCCAAGGTTTATTTATTTATTTTGAGAGAGGGAGCAAGTGCCTGCTTGAGTTGGGGGAGGGAGGGAGGGAGGGAGGGAAGAGAACCTCAAACAGGCTCCCTCTGAGCGTGGAGCCTGATTCAGTGCTCGATCTCATGACTCTGAGATCACGCCCTGAGCCAGATTCAAGAGTTAGATGCACAACCAACTGACCCACCCAGGCCCCCCTCATTCGTAGATATTTCAATATGAATCTCTAAAAGGATAAGGATTATTTATTTATTTATTTATTTATTTTAAGTTGGCTCCATGCCCACCGTGGAGCCCAGTGCTGGGCTTGAACTCAAAATCCTGTCATGGAGACCTGAGCTGAAATCAAGAGTCAGACACTTAACCGATTGAGCCACCAAGGTGGCCTTTATTTTTTAATTTTTAAAATTTTAATTTTTTCTTTTGCAATGGTTTCATTAAAGATCATTATGGAGCAAATCCAGACTCGAGATCCAGCCGCCAAGGAGAGCCCATTATACCATGGGTACCTGCTGTGGCTGGGCAGCGGCTCTGGCTTACCACCCTTCTGTTCTGAGATGGGGGTGGTGGGCTCTGTCTCCTCCATAATGCTCACATGATCAGGACAGGGTCTCGTAGGGCCAGTCTTAGCACTTGGATCCCAGGGAAGCACAATCTTCATTTTGATGCCCAGCACACCCTGTCTGAGCAGCCCACAGCATACAGCAGTTCAACATAATAGTTCTCAGGGTCCCCACTGTGAATCAGCAAGTCATCCACAAACTTCATGAATTCAGCCCTCTGTCCTTGGAGTTTCCCAGACACCATGACCTCAGGGCCTTTGACCTTACTCTCCATGCTGAACTGCAGCCTCCCCACCCCCACCTCACAGCAGGGCCTCCCAGGAGCTGGTACCACAGAGGCTCGGCCTGGACCATAGCACACAGACCTCTTGTGGCCTCCTTTTCAGTGTGGAGCTCTACAGTGCCCTTAAGGAAGCCAAACCTCTTCTGAACCACAGCAGTCGATTCTCAGATCCACTGGTCCTTCTCACCAAGAACGTTCTGTGTCCTGGTGGCCAATGTGATAATTTCTGTCTTAGTGTACCTTAAGGTCCAGCCAAGGTGATGATTTCTGACTTGGTTAGTATACCCTGGACCCCAACTCCAGAGTGAGCATCTTCAGCCATGTCCTGAGTGAGAAACTCATTCAGTTCAGCTCTGAAGGTGCCATCAGCAACAAACTTCCTCTTCTTGGAAATTTACACCGTCATCTTGCCACTGAAAGGAAACAGATAAAGACTTTAAAAACACAACTAAAATGTCATTATCACATTTGAACAAATTAATAATTCTTAATATCAATAGAATCCAATGTTATACATTTTCTATTATCTTTTACAGTTTGTTTGAAAAAGGATCCAGTAAGCCCCACATCTGCTATTTGTAAAAATTCCTTTTAAGTGTCTTTTAATCTATAGGTTCTCCATCATGTCTCTCTCTCTTTATTATATATAAAAGTGCAAGAGGAAAAAAGGCAAGTTGTTTGCTTATGGAATTTTTCAGTTTGGATTTTGCTGATTATATCTTTGTGGCATATTTTGTGTAAATTAGAGGCACGACCAGATTTAGGCCAGGGTTTTGGATTTTGATCCTGAGCATGTTATTTGTTTTTTCTGATCTCTGTGAAATGGAGGTGCATACTACCCATCTCATAGCTGTTGTGAAATTAGAAAAGAGAATATCCAGGGCCAGACCATGTCCACACCTCGGGAAGAGTGGTTGTCATGATGATTGGGTTATACTCTCTGTTAGCATGTGGGGGCTGGGCCCCAGGAAGCTATTTTCCTGCCACACTGTTCAGACTTAATATTGCAGCAGGTGCTATGTCAGGAGCCTGAGCATCAGGTGGGCTGGGGGTCCCGCTCTACTGTATTCGCCTTGACCGGAGTCAAAGTACTTCAACTCTCCGAGCTTTCCTCCTTTCCTCAAATGCAGCTAATAACATGTGTCCTCGGAATTCTGAGAATAGAGGGGATGTATGTAAAGAAACTTGAGCGTAGTTGATGATCAAGGTTGATGATCTTTGTTGCTGATGTTGATGTTGATGATGATTTTGATGTTGATGATCTATTGTTATTCTCATGTGAGACTTGGGGACACTTAGGTTGTAAAGAGATTCTGGGTGTGGCTGGGGTGTAACTAAAACCCTTCTTTTTCTCTTTTAAGCATATCTGGGGATAAAATAACCTACAATATAATCAAGAGAAAGAAAGGAAAGTAAACCTTTTGGGTGCTAAGTACAATTACATTTACAATTACATTTACATTGGTGTACAGACACTGGAATGTGAATGGAAACATCTGCTTACTTCCACTCCGACCAGGAGAAAGGTTGAGATTCTATTTTCCACTGTTATCAAATATGATAGGGGTGCAAAACCGGGCAAATACCACCATCACCAAAAGATCGAGAGTGACAGCACCAGGAAGGAGATGTATCAACTCTTTTGTGATGTGCCCCGTCTTTTGATGCCCTGAGAAGAGTGAAATATCCTCTATGGGGGATTCTTACTCAAAATGCCCAATCTCGCTCATAGTGAGGAAACATCAGACATACCCAGATCAAGGGACATTATGCAAGAGACCTGACCAGTTCTCTCAGCCAATGTCTCAGCTGTGAAAGGCAAAGACCAAGGACCCATCACAGGTTGGCAGGGGCTAACCAGCCTTGAGAACTAAATGCAGAGTGGGACCCAGGATTGGATGCCGCATGAGAAAAAGAACATCAGAGGCAAAGCTGGCAGCATTCACATAAGGTCTGTCAAGTCAAGTCATCAATATAATTTATCGGAGTTCTTTTCCTGGTTCCAGCAGTTGTATCATGATTATGTAAGATGTTAACTTCGAAGGAAGCTGACTGAAAGGGTACTGAACCCTCTGTACTGGTTTTGTGATGTTCTAGAAGTCTAGAATTCTTCCAGAAGTTAAAAACATGAGACCAGGGTGCATGGCAGCCTTTGTGAAGTGTACCATTTTCTAGCAAGCGGAGCATGCTTAGCATGCTTTTTTTCTGCTCATTAACTTACGAACTAGAAACACCAAAGTACTCTTGAGCTAAAGCAGTCAAGATCTCTCTGGACTGGTGAAGTTCCTCACTGTAAATCGAAAGGGAGTTGTGTTAATTGTTCAAGGTTCCCCAGAGACCTTCCGAGCACACAGGTGTTCGGGGCCTCCGGGTGGATGGCGTTCTTTCTGGTGGCGTCATCTTTCATCTCGTTGATCTGGCAGATCTGACTGGCTAGTTACCTACTGACTGATAGTTACCTCCTTAGATTGGTGCCTGTTATATGCTTGAAACTTGAGCTGCTAAGTGCTTATCATCAGTCCTTATCACATCTTTGGAAGGCAGGTGATAGTTCCCCCATTTTATGATACGTCTCAGAGAGACTCATTTGCCCAAGGTCACTCTGCTGGAATGGGAATCTGACTCCAAAGCTCAGACTCTGACAGCCAAGCCATTCTGCTCTCCCTCCCAGGTGCCCTTCTGGCCAGTCTAATCATGCCTGCGAGCCCCTGCTGGGCCTCCGGACCTACCCCCCCCCCCCTTATCATTTATGCTTGCACTAGATAGAAAAGAGGATTTAGGGGTACTGGTATTTTCCTATCCTCTGTTATATACTTTTATGTAGGCTCCTTGGGGGCTATTAATAAGCTTCTATGGTCAGGTATCTTTGGGGGAACTTAGGGATAAATACATCAAATATCTCTCTACCTTTCCCCAGGCAACTGAGTGCGTTTGGAGAAAACCACACAACCAGGCTGACTAGTTCAGTTTATTTCTATTATCTTTAAATGGGTTGTTCAAGCCGCCCAGCAATGCTGCCCAGTTGCCCTATCCGGGCACACACCCACGCTCTGGGATAACTGCTTGTCACCTTTTCCCCACTTATAATATCCCCACATCTCCTAAAGAAAGCCCTATTCCAAAGGAGAATTTCCACAACCCCTCACGGCTGCCATGACCAAGCTGCCCGAATCCTGCCTCCTCTCCTGGCAAGGATGAAGCATCTTTGCCTCTGTGCATGAGACAAAGATCCTCCTGCCAGCAGTTTCCCCTCCAGTCCCCTCTCTCCAGGTGTGGACGGGCGTGCGCTCCATCTAGCACGTCAGAGAAGCCCTGCGTTGACCACACAGCCCTGAACCTCTTCCCCTTTCCAGCCAGCCTCCTTGGAAGAAACTTCTTTCAAACCATCTCCTGTTCCTTTCTTCCCTCCTTGCTCTTTTAAAAAATTAAGGTGAGATTCACTTAACATAAAACAAACCATTTTAATATTAAAACATACAGTTCTGTAGCATTTAGTACATTCATGGTGCCATGTAGCTTCACCTAGTTCCAAAGCCTTCCTGTCGTTCCCTAAGTGCCCCTACCCTTTGCTGGTTATGTGCTTCCCCTCTACTCTCCCCTCTCCCTTGCCTCCAGCAACCACCCGTCTGTTTTCTGTCTGGCGTTACCTGTTTCGCGTATTTTATAAAATGGGCTCATACAATATGGTGACCTTCTTTTGCTTACATAACGTTTTCAGTGTTCATGCATGTTGTGCCCATGTGCAGAATTTCTTTACCTTTTACTGCTTCATAAGATCCCGTTGTATGTATATGGCCCCTTTTGTTTATCTCTTCCTTCATGGATGGACACTTGGCTTGTTTCTACCATCTGGCTGTTGTGAATATGCTGCTGTGAACATTCACGTACATGCATTTGTTTGAGGATCTGTTTTCTGTGCTTCGGGGTGTATCCCTAGGAGTGGAATTGCTGGGGCATATGGTAGTTCTGTGTTTCAGTTTTTGAGTCGCTGCTGAATTTTTTGATGGTTTGGACCAAGTGGCTGGACCATTTTACATTACCGTCAGCAATGTACAAGCATTTCAGTTTCCTTACATCCTTATCAATATTGGATATTTCCTGGTTTTCTTCCCATAGCCACCCTAGTAGATATGAGGTGGTATCTCATGATGGTTTTTTTTCCTCATTGTGGTTTCAATTTGCATCTATCTAATGGCTAATGACATTGAACATCTTTTCATGTGCTTGTTGGCCATTTTCTGTATCTTTGGAGAAAAGTCTATTCAAGTCCTTTGCCCATTTTTTCCCTGGGTTGTTTGTTGTTGTTTTTGAGTTTCCCATTCTCTCTTGAATCCACTTTAATCAGGCTTTTGTCCTTATCATCCCATAAAGTTATTCTTTTTTTAATAATTTTTTATTTTTATTAACATATAATGTGTTATTAGCCCCAGAGGTACAGGTCTGTGAATGGCCAGGTTCACACATTTCACAGTACTCACCATAGCGCATACCCTCCCCAATGTCCATAACCCCACCCCCTCCCCCTACCCCCCTCTTTCTGGCAACCCTCAGTTTGTTTTGGGAGATCAAGAGTCTCTTATGATTTGTCTCCCTCCTGATCCCATCTTGTTTCATTTTTCCCTTCCCTACCCCCAAACCCCCCTTGTTGCCTCTCAAATTCCTCATTTCAGGGAGATCATATGATAATTGTCTTTCTTGGATTGACTTATTTTGCTCATCATAATACCCTTTAGTTCCATCCACGTTGTCGCAAATGGCAAGATTTCATTTCTTTTGATGGCTGCATAGTATTCCATTGTACATATATATATATATATATATATATATATATATATATATCACATCTTCTTTATCCATTCATCTGTTGATGGACATCTAGGTTCTATAGTTTGGCTATTGTGGACATTGCTGCTATAAACATTCGGGTGCACGTGTCCCTTTGGATCATTACATTCCACAAAGTTATTCTTATCAAGGTCACCTATGGCCTCCCAGTTGGTCAAACCCAGTGGTCCCTTCTCAGTCTTCATTTTATTGTCCTCACAGCAGCATTTAAGGGAGGACCACTTCTTCCTTCCTTAGGTGCTTTCTTCACTTGTCTTCCCAGACCCCATTCTTTCTTAGCTGTTTTCAGTGTTCTTTGCTGCTCCCTCCTCATCTTCATAAACTCTAAGTCTTAAATCTCCTTACAGCTCTGCTTTCACACCTATCTTTCTATCCCCACTTCCCTGGGTGACCCCATCCTTCCAGCTGTTCAGGCCAGAAATCTTGGGGTTGTCCTTGACTTCTCTTTGACCTCCTCCACCTGGCTCTACCTCCATAATATATCCAGACTCTGATCATGTTTCACAGTCTTCACTGTATTCCCCCGTTCCAAACCACCATCATTTTTCAGCCGGAATTTTGAAGTACCCTACAAACTGGTCTCCGTGTTTCTCTCCCTCCCTTTGCCGCCATCTAGACAGCATGAAACACAGCAGCCAGTGAGATCCTGTTAAATTGTGAGTTTGATCTCATGTTAGAGCTCTACTCGGAAGCCTCCAATTGCATCTTGTTTAACTCCAAGTTTGAGCCAAAATCTCTGTATGATGTAGCCCTGGCTTCCTCTTTCATCTTGTCTATCACTCCCCACCTTGCTCAATACCCCTCCAGCCAATGCTGGCGTTTCTGCTGTGCCTCAAACCTGCTGCACAGCCTCCTGCCTCAAGGCCTTTGCACATACTGCTCTGTGGCTGGATTACTTGGTCTGGATTACTCTTCCTCCTGAAAGCCACAGGGCTTTCTCCCTTCCTATCTTGACCCAAATGTCCTTTTGTTAGTGAAGTTTCTGTTGACCACCTTATATAAAATAGTAACGTCCTCTCCCCTGTTCTGATTTCCTTTCCTCTGCTTTATTTTTTCCCTAAGTACTTATTTATTGCCTGGTTTCTTTCCCCTATTAGAATATCAGCTTCCCAAAAGCAGGATTTTGTGGGGTTTTTTGTTTGTTTGTTTGTTTACTGCTTTAGTCCCATTGTTTACAACTATACCGGATATAAAAACAGGGATACTTGGGGTTTTCTACTTTGATATATGTAGATGTCCTTTATAAAGCTGTAAGTAGAGGGTATTTTTGCAATATTTCCTCACCCACTCTTTTTTTTTTTTTTTAAACCCATAGAGCCTATTTTTCACAAAGTATTTTTGGGAAATGCTGGAACAGACTTTTATTGTATTTTATTTGTAAGTCATATTTAGGGTGATGGGGGCGTTGAATGTTATGTAACCTGTCTCTTACCCTTGACTAATAAAGCATTTCAGCATGTAGGAAAAATGTACATCCGAAAGGCCTGAATTTATCCTGAGGGTATGCTTGGATAACTCATTAGGTAAGATCTGGCCAATTACTTCTTCTTTGATTTTGAAAGGTGGTTTTACATTTGAGTATTTCTGCACAGTTTTATGCTTATAAGCAAAGTGTGATGTAACTTTTTTTCCCTAAAGATTTTATCATTTATTTGACAGACAGAGATCATAAGTAGGCAGAGAGGCAGGCAGAGAGGGAGAGAGAGAAGGAAGCAGGCTTCCCGCTGAGCAGAGAGCCTGATGTGGGGCTTGATCTCAGGACCTGAGCCGAAGGCAGAGGCTTTAACCCACTGAGCCACCCAGACACCCAGTGTGGTGTAACTTTGAAGTAGTTTCTCCTAGAGCTGTTGCAACCATTGAGGCCTGCTCTTTCTCTGCTTTTGTCTCCATTCCCCAAATGGTCTGTGCTGTGCCCTTTGGGAGGTCAGCGTCCTGTAGGGTCAGCTTAGGTGGCCTCTGTCATGTTCTAGGACCAGACTTACTTTGGCTCTGTCAGAATCAGCTCTGAGAAGGCCAGGGTTCTTTCTGTTTGGTTTGCCATTGTAGACCCAAACACCCTGCGCCATGCTGCTCACAACAGAGGGGGCCAATTAAGATCTGTTGAATGAACCTTTGAAGTAGCACCGGGGAACTCTCTTTCACTTGACCCTGCCTCATGGTGACTTGTAATTAGGACTGAGCTTCAATGATGTCTTTGAAAATAGGTGTGAATATGTTCTAAATGGAAATCAAAGTACTTTTCCTCTTGTTTCCATGATCTCAGCTCAGAAACAATAATATGGGCATTCTTGGAAAGAGTCTTCAATTAGTTCGACTAGTTTGTGGTTAGGTAGATTTCAACAAAGAAGATCCCATTTGGGCATTTAATTTGTAAGCCACTACATAACTCAGAACAAAGCAGCTTGTGTGATCAGCATTCTCAGAAGAAAGTTGCTCTGATGATCTGTGTGGCACCTTTTGATTTTGTAAAGATAGAAAGAATGATGTCAACCCACAATGCAAATGGCGGCTTGATATTTTATTTCCTAGAAATGGCCCAAAGAAGAACAGTGTTATTTCTGGAAACTGGAAAAAGAGAACGTTACTTGGAAAAGCCCAAGATTTGTGTATTTCGGCTTGCTTTCTTAGGCATAGAATGATGTTCCCTTTCCTTTTGGCTTTTCCAGGGCGCGCTCTGATTTGCATGGCAAGAGTTGTGCTGTATCTGGTTAATTAACCCGGTGTGTGAGGGTCTGAGGCTTAGTGTCTTGACTTGCTCTAATTAAGTTCACAAGATTCAAGGCCACCTGAATAGGGATGGAATGGACATTTGCTTTTGGAATCAGCGGTAACATTTCTTTAGGTGAGGAAGCAAATGGGCATGAAATATAGACCCCGGTGTCAGGGTTGTTTTTGTTGTTGTTGTTTGTTTGTTTTGGTAGTGTTTTCATAGACGTCACCATAGTTACGGCATCTCTGTAAATCACACATCTATTCCAGAAAGGAGAATGAAGAAGCTTGTGGTTGCAGATGGAGTGACCTAAATTTTTATCGCTCTGCAGCTTTTTAAAAACCGTTTTAGCTTTTACACATTTTATGGTTCTTTTAATTAGACTCATAGGATGGGGATGTTCAGTGTCTAGTGGTCAAATATGATATTTAGTGAGGTCCTATGATATGCTAGGTTTTGTCCAAAGAGAATTGTCTAATTTAATTTTAAAGTAATGTGGAGGTCTTGTAGTCTGGTCTCTACAGAGAGGCAGAACTACTAGGATGTGTATGTATGTATCTCCCCATTCCTATACTCACACCTATCTAGATATTGATATAGATAATGATATCTAGAAACTATGTTAAGGAAATGGCTCAACTGCTTATGGAGGCTGAATGGTCCAGGATCAGCAAGCCAGAGACCCAGGAAAGCTGATGGTTTGGGTCCCATCTGAGTCCGAGTTAAAAGGCAGAAGACTAGTGTCCCTGCTCGAATGCAGTCAGACAGAGAGTGACTTCTTTCTTACGCAGACTGTTATTTTATTCAAGCCTACAACAGAGAGAATGAAGCCTCCCCACCTTGGGGAGGGCAATCTTCTTTATTCAGTCTGATGATTCGATGACTGTTAATCTCATCCAGGAACACTGTCATGGACACACCCAGAATAATGTCAAGTCCAATATCTGGGCATCTGTGGCCCAGGCAAGTTGACACAGTGAACTGTCACAGGATCACTGTGTTGATCTGTTGTAGAGATGAGGACACGGATGGAGAGGGGGGTTGGGTTCCTTGTCCAGCGGTACAACTGGTCATCACGGATGCAGAACCCAAATGGAGGCAGGCTGGCCGGCCCCCTGAATGCTCACTCCTAATTGGTACCTTTCAGGGGAGGCGACTGAGATGGGGGAGGACGGGCCAGAGAGGAGGGAAGTGGAGTCCAGTGTTGGGCCTTAGTGTCCAGCCAACCAGGTAGAGGCAGAACTGGGATGTAAGCCCTGGGGCTCCTGACACCTGGCCCACCTCCCTGGAGTCCTTCAGCTCCCCCTGGGTCATTGTCTGTGCCTTGGACATTTCACTGATGAAAGGAAAGAAGTTCACTTTCAGTTCCGCACCTGAATTGTTGACTCAGGCACTCTGTGCAGTAATCCTAGCTGTCTCACCTTGTCAGCATTGTCACTTGTGTCCGTTGTATGCCAGTACCAGAAGCTTCTCTGAGGAGTGGGCCTGCTTGCATGAGGATAGTGATTGTTTTACTAACACTACCTTCCCTCGCGAAAGCACTTCAACCTTCTTAGAACACTCTCATATATGCATAGTATTTAAAAAATGGATTAGCTTGACTAAGTGGATTTACACAGGGGTGATGGTCTTTAATGGATGTGAATGGAAAAAAAGGCTTTTACCTCCTCTTAGCCAAGATTAAAAAAGAATAAATGAGGGGCGCCTGGGTGGCTCAGTAGGTTAAAGCCACTGCCTTCCGCTCAGGTCAGGATCCCAGGGTCCTGGGATTGAGCCCCACATCAGGCTCTCTGCTCAGCAGGGAGCCTGTTTCCCTCTCTCTCTCTCTCTCTGCCTATTTGAGATCTCTGCCTGTCAAATAAATGAATAAAATCTTAAAAAAAAAAAAAAAAGAATAAATGAGTTAAGAGATGATGGAAGAGAAGATGGTATGTACTGAAGCAGCATGATCAGGGGGGTGCAGGCGGAAGGAGACTGAGGGGCCCTGGACCAGGAGGTCGGGAGTCAGAGCAGCTGTCGGCGTTGAAGCCAGACAGTTCTGGGTTTGAATTGTGACTGCTAATTACTAAAGAGGTACATTGCGGCTCCTCTCTGACCCTTTCCTCCTTTGTAAAATGGGAATTATACTTTGTGCCTCATAGGGTGGTCATAAGTATGAGAAGTGCTTGTGCATGCGTGCTCCATAGTAAGCCCCTGATAAAGAGGGATGCCTACAAATCCCCCCGTCCCCCACCTCCTGCAGTAAAGCCTGCCTTTACTGGGCTTGAGCTGCTTGTTTTTAACGACTGTCACCCTGCCTGCTCTTTCCCACCTCGCGGCCCTGTCCAGGCCGCTCTCCCCTGCGCTGTTCCTGTCCCTGGGTTTCCACTGTTGGCTAACTGTTGGTGTCCAACTGAGCAGATCTTTTTTCCTTTCTTGATTTTTTTTGGGTGGGGGGAGGTGAACAGAGATTTGGTTCATGTGGATCATTTTAGGAGGAGCTACACTATTTCAAGAGAGATAGTAGAATTTTGTTAGTTGAATCAAATTCCTGGTCATTTCTGGAGGGAAAAATCAGTTAAGCAGGTGGTTTACCCATTCCGTTGGCTTTACTAAACCGACTGGCAACCGTCAAGCTGGCCACCATTTTAGGCACAGACTTAAGGTCCCATTCCTGGTTTTTATCTTATCTCCTTATCTGTATTTTATCTGGTTTCAGTTCCAGAAACGCCACTCCGAGACCCAGGTGTGTGGGTTGCCACGTTTAGTTGGAAGGCACTCAGTACTTCACTGTAGCTCCTGAAAGCACCATTTCCGGCGTGAGAAGCGTTCTTCTGTTGCCCTTTTCCCCTTTCAGCATCTCTGCCATCAAAGTGCAAGGATTTGAAGGTCCCTTAAAATGTAACCTTGGGGCTCTTTGAAATGGTGATTCTTACTTTGCACGGGCCCATCAGATCCATCAGATGCTGATAACTGGTCATTTCTGAACATGTTCTGGTCAGTTAGTGATTTAGAGCTAAAAAAAAAAAAAGAAAAGAAAAGAAATCTCCGCACAGCCCTTCTTTCTGAATTTGGTACATTTCTGACTCTTCCACTTTCTCTCCCTATTATCTGAAATGGATCCTAATACTGAGAAGGAAAATCTTGATGATTTAGTTTCTGGGCCTGGGCAATCCCAGTCACCTTGTGTCGTTCATTTGTGAGATAACAAGTCCCAGAAAGAAGGTGGAAATTACCGAACAAGAGAGGACCTAATAATAATCTCATGGTTTGGTGAAATAAACTTTCCTTTGAAAATTTAAGTTTTGGTGTTTACCCCCAGGGGTTTGAATTCACTTGTGTGTGGAATTCTCTTATATTATGGAGAATTTTTGCGTGCAAATGAAAGAATAAGTTATATCCACGTTTCTTAGTTGGGTAATCATGTCCAGTTTAACTCATTTGTGAGTAATAAGCCCCAGCTAGTCTCCTCTTTCTGCTAGTATCGTTTGAACAAGTCTCCAACTCAGTGAACTCAAAGAGAGAAGATTTGTCTAACTATGAGCTTTTGCACTTAACTGCTTAACTATTCCTTCTGCCATTTCAGATCTTCCTTCTGAATCACTTTCCTTCTTTCTGGGTACAGTTGACCCTTGAACAACATGGGTTTGAACTAGGCAAGTCTACTTACCCACAGATTTTCTTTGATAAATACAGTACAGTGCTGTAAATGTATTTTCTCTTTCTTATGATTTTTTTTTTTTGGTTTTAGTATGCCTGTTTTCAGGTTTTTAAAAAAGATATTATTTATTTGCTGGAGAGTGAGGGTGCACAAATGAGCAAGTGGGGGGTGGATGGAGGAATTGGGGGAGTTGTAGAGGGAGAAGCAGACTCCCCACTGAGCAGGGAGCCTGACTCAGGACTGAATCCCAGGACCCTGGGACCATGACCTGAGCTGAAGGCAGATGCTTAATCGACAGAGCCACCCAGGCGCCCCTTCCTTATGAACTTAATAACATTTTCTTTAGCTTGTTTTATTTTAAGGATTCAGTATCTTATTTTAAGAATTCAGTATTCAGTATGAATTTAAGAATTCAGTATATTAAGAATTCAGTTAAATTTGGGGGATGTCAAAAATTAAACATGCAGATTTTTGGCTGTGCAGAGGGTCAGCCTCCCTAAAGGCCCCATGTTGTTCAAGGGTTAGCTATACATTCTTTTAAAATTCCTTTAGTGAGGATGTATTCGTGATGACCTCTGTCCATTTCTGTTTGCCTGGAAATGTCTTTACCTCACCTTTGTTTTGAGAGACAGTTTTGTTTATTCCTGACTGACAGTTATTTTCTCTCAGCTCTCTGAAGATGTCATTTTACTTTCATTCTTGATGCAGAGAAGTCCGCTCAGTCTTTGTCAGTCATCGGTCTCGTGTCTGACCGCTGTTACTCTCTTCTTCGTCATTTTGATTTCTTCAGTTTCACTAAGTGTTGAAATTTTTGATGTCTAGATACTGATTTCTTTTTGTCTATTCTACTTTGTCTTCAGTCTGAGAATTCACATCTGTAATTAATTAAACAAATTGTTAGCCCTTACTTATTTGGCTATTACTTTTACCTCAATCATCTTACTTATCTCCTTTCCAGAAATCTGATTAGACATGCGTTAAACCTTCTCCCTTTGTCCTTCATATTACTCAGCTTTTAAAATGTATTTGAATGATCTTTCCGGGCTGCATTCTGGGTAATTTCCTCAAATCTGTCTTAAAGTTAATACATTCTGTCTTTGGCTGTGTCTAATATGCTACTTACCTGTTTTTTGGTTTTCATTATCCTATTTTCTATTTTAGAAATTCTATTCGGCTCTTTTCAAAAGCTGTTTACTCAGTTATCCTCATCAAATTTTTAATCACCTCTATTATTTCTTTATACATATTAAACTTAATTATTTTATATTCTCTATCTAATCATTGCAGTATCTCTACTTTTATTTATTTATTTGTCAGTGAGAGAGAGCACAGATGGGGGCTGGTGTGCGGTGGTGACAGACAGGGGGAGAAGCAGGTTCCCCGCTGAGCAAAGAGTCCGGCTCAGGACTCGATCCCAGAACTCTGGGATCATGACCTGAGCTGAAGGCAGACAGTTAACAAACTGAGCCACCCAGGCATCGCTAGTGGTTCTTTTCTTTTCTTTCTTTCTTTTTTTTTTTTTAATTGTGAGCTCGTGTTCCTTGAAACTTTTTCTATTGGAATTACCAGAGTCCTGTGTTTGAAATGTCTTTCTCCAGAGAGAAGAATTTGCATTTGTTCCCGCCACAGTTTAATGACAACCAAGGGCTACTTTAATCACATTTTCAGCTCAGTGGTGGTTGTTATTATTCTTCCAAGTCACACTGGTAGCGTGAAATCTGGCCCTACACATATACGAATGGTGTGGGCTTTGGGTTAGACATTTTTAGAAGATACTTTTTTCCTGCCTCAAGGAGGCCAGGATTGATAATAAGTCTCCATCTAAAGGACATGGTTCTGGTGCCCTTCCCACTCCCCGTCTCATTCTCTGAGGTTGTTTCCATTTGAGCAATGTGACATTTTGGAAAGGGGTACTCTTGATCTGCTCTGTTACCATGATCAAGCCCTAGGCTTTGTCCTCAGGTCCACAAAACAAAGCACTTTGTAAAGCCCCAGGCTCCTGGTCAACTGATGTCCTCAGGGCAAATGCTAGCTCTGTGTCACACAGTAAATTTACTCTTCTCGTTTCTGATTTATAACCCTTTCTCTTTATTGCAACCTCAACCATGTGTTAAACCAGATTTTTTTTAAAAAGATTTTATTTATCTGTTTGAGAGACAGAGAGCATGTGAGTCTGAGCAGGCAGAGGGGCAGAGGGAAAGGAAGAAGCAGACTCCACTAAGCAGGGACAACATGGAGCTCAATCCCAGGACCCTGGGATCATGACTCGAGCTGAAGGCAGATGCTTAACTGACTGAGCCACCCAGGCTCCCGTAAACCAGATTTTTAAAGAATATATTATATCCCTTTCTTTAATTGATTTATATGAGAAGAGGCTTCTTCACCCATCTCGTTGTAGAAACAAAGGTGTTAGGCAGTATTTTTGATGTTTGCCACATGGTAGTGAATGAGCAAGACAGTAAGATCCCATCTCTCACAGAGCTTACATTTCAGGGGTATAGAGCAAAGAAACAAATCAATAAATGCATAAGATAATTTCAGATAGTGGGGAACACCATCATCTTTTAAAATATTCACAGTGACCCATGTAAGGGACTCGATCCTGCAACTCTATTAATCCTTCCATCGCTGTGTTGTAAGATGATCTACCCACTATCAGGGGAATGAAACCACCTCACTGTTAAGGGATTGGTGGAGAAGCCCTTGAATTTGGGTTCAGAGTTAGACAACATCCGTACCCACTAAAACAGTTGTCCTTATGTGCTTTGTTAAGATATGTACGAGACTGAAAATGACTCTTAGGGACAAGTGAGAGCAATCATACAAGGCATGAACACAACTCTTCCCTACAATTAGGCTGCACTGTAAAGTCATGTTATTAACAGAATATTTTGCCTCATTTTTTTTTTTTTTTTTACTTCATAGGACAGCTTTTATTTATTTATTTTTTTTTTTAAATTTTGTATTTTTTATAAACATATATTTTTATCCCCAGGGGTACAGGTCTGTGAATCACCAGGTTTACACACTTCACAGCACTCACCAAATCACATACCCTCCCCAATGTCCATAATCCCACCCCCTTCTCCCAAACCCCCTCCCCCCGGCAACCCTCAGTTTGTTTTGTGAGATTAAGAGTCACTTATGGTTTGTCTCCCTCCCAATCCCATCTTGTTTCATTTATTCTTCTTCTACCCACTTAAGCCTCCATGTTGCATCACCACTTCCTCATATCAGGGAGATCATATGATAGTTGTCTTTCTCTGCTTGACTTATTTCGCTAAGCATGATACGCTCTAGTTCCATCCATGTTGTCGCAAATGGCAAGATTTCATTTCTTTTGATGGCTGCATAGTATTCCATTGTGTATATATACCACATCTTCTTGATCCATTCATCTGTTGATGGACATCTAGGTTCTTTCCATAGTTTGGCTATTGTGGACATATTTTGCCTCATTTTTATCGGGGATATAGAAAGGTCAAGGAGTAACAAATAATTAGTGTCTTTAAGTGTTCCAGCAAATCCCTACCTTTTAAAATTGGAAACATGGAGAGAAAAGAAAAGCTGAAAAAATTTTTTTTTTCTTGAAGAAATGATGAACACATCTGGTAATAAATTCGATGTAAGAGACTGATCATCCAGGGATCTGTTTGGGAGTCCAGTGCTATTTGAAAGCAAGCTATTTTTTTTTTTAAATTTAAATTCAATTAGCCATTATATAGTACATACTTAGTTTTCGATGTACTGTTCAATAATTTATCAGTTGTGTGTAACACCCAGTGCTCATCACATCACAAGACCTCCTTTTTTAAAAAATTAACATATAATGTATTATTTGCCCCAGGGGTACAGGTCTGTGAATCATCAGGCTTACACATTGCACAGCACTCACCATAGCACATACCCTCCCCAGTGTCCATCACCCAGCCACTCTATCCCTCCCCCCACCCCTCAGCAACCCTCAGTTTGTTTCATGAAATTAAGAGTCTCCTATGGTTTGCCCCCCTCCTGATCCCATCTTGCGGGATTTTTTTCTAAGAAATGTCTTAAATTATCAAATCAAGAACCCAGTAAATGAGCTTGGTTAATTGAGCCTCTTTTACCTGATTTAGAAACAGCTCCTGTTAATGAAATATGTCAGGAAATTTTCAGAGGTGTGAATAGTGAATGGGGAAGACGCCGCATTTCTTAAAGTAGTTGATTTTCCTTGGCACCTCCCAGTTGCCTGGAATTCACTAGCAGTCAGAGAGTCTCACCCTTTTTTGGAGCCATGGGCCCTTTTGGCAGTCTGGTGAAATTTATGGATCCTTCTCAGAAGGATGGTTTTAGTACTTAAAATTCATAGAATTGAAAAGGAAGCCAAGCACATTGAAATGCATCTTTATTCACAGCACTGGAGAGTGTATAAGACCCTTTAGGTAATTAACCCCATGACATATTTAAGTTACATCTCTATTCTTGATGAGAAAAAGTCATTTATAATATGGCTGATTTCCTCAATTTCTTTTTCTTTTCTTTTTTTTTTTAAAGATTTTATTTATTTATTTGACAGAGAGAGATCACAAGTAGGCAGAGAGGCAGGCAGAGAGAGAGGAAGGGAAGCAGGCTCCCTGCTGAGCAGAGAGCCCGATGCGGGACTTGATCCCAGGACCCTGAGATCATGACCTGAGCCGAAGGCAGCGGCTTAACCCACTGAGCCACCCAGGTGCCCTGATTTCCTCAATTTCTTAAAGGAGGAAATGGAGCTGGGACCAGTTTGAGAGAGGCACTGTAAATCAGTGGTCTGATCATGGATATGTGGATAATTCATTTTTGTTGTGGTAACAACATGGTACCCAGAAAGGGAGCCTCTTAAGTTCTTAGTTTTGTACCCATGGGGTTCCTAGTAAAATATGAAATTAAGATCAGTGCTCCCTGAGGTCATGAGCCTTCTGTTAAATATGGCCTCAGAAAATAAAAAGAGGGGCACCTGGGTGGTTCATTGGGTTAAAGCCTTGTCATGGGGTTAAAGCCTTCCGCTCAGGTCATGATCTCAGGGTCCTGGGATCCAGCCCCGCCTCAGGCTCTCTGTTCAGCAGGGAGCCTGCTTCCCCCTCTCTCTCTGCCTGCCTCTCTGCCTACTTGTGATCTCTGCCAGTCAAATAAATTCTTTAAAAAAAAAAAAAAAGGAAAAGAGAAAGAAAGGAACATAAACAAGATCATTTTATCTTGGAAAGCTGTGATTTATTTATTAACGGCCACAATAGAATGAAATACTGTTTATTTATTGTTCTTTTCAGTGTGAAAGAGAACATTGACCTGCTTCAGATCATTAGAGGCAATCTAACTGAACATCCTTAGAAGATGGATTCATTATGTTATATTCATATAATAATATCCCATACAGCCATTAAAAAGATGGAGTTATACATGCTCTTATAGAATGAACTCTAAGATATGTCATTACATGGAGAAGGAAAGGCTAGATGAGTGAACTATGCATTCTCGCTTGTAAAAATGTGTCTATTAATAAAGCCAGTGATATTTCTGGAAAGAGGTACCAGCAATTGGCAACAATGATTATTTTGGGGAGGGAGGGGGACTTTAGGTCTGAAGGCTGAGGAGGAGACTGACTTCTCATTGTCTATTTGTATCGCTTAGAATGTTTTGCCATGTGCAGGTATTAGTAGTTCTAGCTAATTCATTAAAAAATGAATTGCCCTTGCTTCTAGCTGTATTGATATTAAAATGAAGTTGAAGCTTATAAAGAAGATGTACTAATTATGCCTGTCAAATAACATATTTCATTAATTAATACACTATTCTGTGCACCAAGAAGAGATTGCTCCAAATACGAATTCAGGGTGTGGATGGTGGGCCCTGTGTCCTCCGAGTGTCCTCCAGGGACCTGGTGTCTTTCTTACATGCACACACACGGCTTTGCAGCTGTCTGTGTTCTCTCTTCCTACTCTCCTTGGTCGTGAACTCCTGGAGGTAAGTTTCTTACACAGTGCCCGGCTCAGAGCAGACCCACAATAAATGGTGGAAGACTGAGTCACTCTTGATCCTGCCAGGAGTGAATCTGGAGATACAGGGATAAGCAGTAGGCCCTGAATCCTCCTGCAGCAAAGCAGGCAAGGTAGCCAGACCCCGAGTCCTGGTGATTCTCAGCTGGGTTGGGGACTATGGGGAGGGTGGAGGTGATGGAACTAAGGAAGACTGTGTCTGGTGAGGGCACCATTCCTTAGAGTCCTTGATTTTGTCCCCAAACCTCTGTGATAGGGGTGGTTGCTGGTGGAGGAGACAATGCCAGCAGAACTGTGGGGGCCGTAAGTGGGAGAGAATCAGCAAGAAATTGGGTAACAGCAGTTGTTCAGTGAAATTCACAGTGCCTTTCAAGAATGAAATTCAATTTATATTTAGAATTTGATTTTAATCCAGAAGGAACACACGAGCTGGTTAATATCAAGACTCTGTAAGAAATCATTTGTGTCAGTTATTGAAAGGATTCATAATCGAGTGTGAATGGGATGTCTGGTCACGCTCATTCATTCGTTTACTCCATATTTATTGAGGCCCTGTGTCCCGTGAGGGATGCAGAGATGAATTCGATAGGTTCTCTTCCCTAAGTATCTGATCACCAGAAATTAATTTAGCACAATGGTTAAGACTGATATCTTGAATTAGAATTCTTGGGTTCAAATCCTGGCTCTACTCCTGCCACCTATGTGGTCTTGATCTAGTTGTTTAATTTCTTTGTGCTTCAGTTTTCTCATTGCTAACATGGGAATGGAAGTACCTTCATAAGATTAAATAAGATAACAGATATAAAGTGCCCAGGCAGTACCTGACATAATCAGGATTCAATAAATGTCACGTGCGTGTTTGTGTGTGTGTGTGTTTAAACCATTCATTGATCCACTGAACACTTTTGGAACTCCTGCTCTGTGTGAGGCATTGCCGTAGGTGCTAAACAAAGACATAATTCCAGTCTTCAAAGAACTCAGCTGTTAGCTGGTGTCTTTGTAACAAATCACACAATATTTAGTGGCTTGAAACCCTGATAGACATGAGAGCATGGTCTCTGTGGATTAGGAACTCAGGATCAGCTTGGTTGGTTCTGCTCAGGATCTACCACGAACCCAAAATATTTGCCAGAACTGCAGTCATCTGAAGGCTTGAGTGGGGTAAGAGGATGCATTTCTGAGGTGCTCATTCACATGCCTGGGAAGTTGGTTCCTCTCCACAGGGCCATCTCCATGGCACTGCTTGAGGATCCTCACGATATGGTATCTGGCTTTCCCCAGAGCAAGTGATCCAAGAGGCCAAACCAGAAACTGCAATGCCTTTTGTGACCTAGTCTCAGAAACCAAACACCATCACCTCTGCTGTATTCTGTCTCACAGCCCTGATTCAACATGGGAGGGGCCTACACAGGGTTAGGTAGGATGAGGTGGGATCCTTATGGACTGTCCTGAAGACTGTCCTGAGGACAGCTGGGGAGGGATACATGTGACCACAGGCAAAGTGCTGTGAGGTAGATAGACCACAGGGACCTTCTTGTGGCAGCACAATCTTTGTCAGAAAGGGAGAAGACAAAGCTTGAGCTCGGACTTGAAGGAAAAGAACTTTGGCTTGGTATGTGAGGAAAGAGAGCATTTCAGGCAGAAAGATTCTCGGGAGGAAAGGTGCAGAAGCCAGAATAAGAATACTCTGGAAGCTTGAAGCTTCCTCTGCTGACTTGGAGCAGAGTCTCTGGTAGGGGAGGAACACAAGTGTGGTGATGATGTCGGTACTGACCTAAATACATGACAATGACGTGATGGCAGTCATGACAGACTGTGACAGTCGCCCTTGCATGCACAAGTGAAAGAGAATTATGTCACATTCTTTAAGGATCTACTCTCTGAAATACCTTTGTGGTATTTAGGATGCCCACGAACGCATCCATCTGTTCATTCGTCTCTTTGTCTCTCTGTCTACCCATCCATCCACTCATCTATCCAATTAATCAATATTTATTCACTACATTTGGACGATGCATTAACAGCCTCTTCAGAAGATGACCAGCACACTTTCTGTTTTGCTGACACACACACATATTTTTAGTGTACTCCTCTTTACTTTGCCTTCATAGCACTAGTCACTACTTGGCATTATATTGTATTTTACTTGTATTGCTTGTGTTCATCTCTAGAATATAAGCCTTAAGGATATAGACTCCAGAAACATTGCCTAGCATAATGTCTGGCACAGATTGGGGGCTTAGTAAAGATGTGGGTGAATAAGCCCGAGGTGAGGTGATAGAAATATGCAGGAGATGCTGTGGGAACTTGGGAGGAAATGTCTGGGTCTTTCTGAGGTGAGGAAAGGGGGTGCTTAGAGAAGGATTTGCAGAGTCCTTGCTCTATGAACCGAGCTTACCAGGGGATGGGCTGAGCATTCAAGACAAGAGGTCTTGTAAGCAAAGGAAACCATGAGAGCATGGCCACAGTTCTAGATGATTCTTGTCTCTCTATGGAGTTTGTGAAGCTTAAAGTGTAATTATGAGATAAGAAAAGCATCTGCCAGCAGTTGCTTTTATGTAATAATTCATTTAAAAAAACTACAGCAGAGGAAGCATCCCTTGCAGATATTTCTGAACTTAAAACCCCGCTAGTTGATAATTGTTCTTGTGCTGTGGCTGTATATGAAACATGAATACCAGAGCTGCATGTCCTTCCCATTATTGAGCTGTCCTCAATACTGTATGCATTTCTCTTTTAAATATATTTCCCTGCTGCAGTGACAATACATCTTAGTTTTCCCTCTGGACGTGGCATGAGTTGTGGCTTTTGGCATCTCTGTTGACTGGAAGGCGTCTTTATGCCACACTGGTATTGACAGAGCCATAGCTCAGTACAGTACAGTGAAGGTGGTTGCAGGTCTGCCCTAAGGGAGGGTTGGATCCCCTCTACTCTTTATACCACTGTGCTCTAGGATGGGCTTGAGGTCTATTTAGGTTATTATTTTTCCAGTCTTCTTTTCTAGTACTTTTTTCTTTTCTATTTTTTTTTTAAAGATTTTATTTATTTATTTGTCATAGAGAGAGAAGCGAGAGCGAGCACAGGCAGACAGAATGGCAGGCAGAGACAGAGGGAGAAGCAGGCTCCCTGCCAAGCAAGGAGCCCTATGCGGGACTTGATCCCAGGATGCCGGGATCATGACCTGAGCCGAAGGCAGCCGCTTAACCAACTGAGCCACCCAGGCATCCCCTTTTTTTCTTTTCTGATACCAGCTTTCATATGACCCTCAATGTGTCCTTTGTCCCTGAACTTCAGGAGAAAAGATCAAACCTTCATAGATTTCCAGATAACTGCATTTTTGAAATTATCCTTAGTGGCGGCCGTGTTCAGATAATCTGAAAGTATTAACACTTCTGAAAAACATTTTGAAAGAAGCAACTAGGCTCCAAGAATTTGCCTGGTGTCCCATTTTTTTCCCCTTAGTAACTCATTTTGTTTTTTTTAATCCACCTCTATTCACACTTAGCATAAATGTTCAGTGACAAAGAATAAAGCTTTTATATATTAGAGAGGCAATTAATTTTGGTTCTACTAAAAAAACTGGAATTTAAGTTTGGTCTTAAACTGGAATAAAAAGGTAACAGTAATTGTGGGCAGTGGGATTATGGGTATTTTTTCTTCTTTCTATTTTTCATTTCCCCCAAATTGTCAGTAATGAGCATATATTATTATTTTACGTGGGTTTAAAGCCAAGAAACTTTTTGGAAAATTTACCTTTCAACATTTGTCCAATAGGTGATCTCTAGAGATTTCTTTTGTTGTTTTTTTCAAATAGATCCTGATTCTTTACTCTTTTTCCTTCTCAGACCTCATTTTTCAATGTCCGTAATGGCGGACTAAGTGATGACTTTAAATGGTAGAGGAGGATTCTCATTTACTAACTCAAAGTTGCTTGGAGAAGGTTAGTGGGAAAAGGCAGAGCCAAGCAAGTGAGGCCACTGCGGTTGTCTGAGACTGGGTCAGGCTGCTAAAGAGGAACCAGTTATCCCTACCCCATAACTCCATGGACAAGGGACACATCAAGGGCCTCTGACCATCGTTGCATCCCCATAGACAAATCTGAGGAGCCTTTGGGCCTAGCCTCTAAATCCACCCCATTCTCTTTCAAACTCTTAATTTCCATGAATTCTTCACAGCCCACACATACCTTGGGCCAGTGCACTCACCACCCCATGCAGCCACTCCTGCTGGTAGTGATAGCACAATATACCTTTTAAAACCATATATACAGGGGCGCCTGGGTGGCTCAGTGGGTTAAGCCACTGCCTTCGGCTCGGGTCATGATCTCAGGGTCCTGGGATCGAGTCCCGCATCGGGTTCTCTGCTCAGCAGGGAGCCTGCTTCCCTCTCTCTCTCTCTCTCTCTGCCTGCCTCTCTGCCTCCTTGTGATCTTTGCCTGTCAAATAAATAAATAAAATCTTTAAAAAAATAAAAAATAAAAATAAATAAATAAAACCATATATACAGACAGGCAGACACACACATACACAATCAATCTTGGGTTTGTAGATAAGCTACTAAGTTTCTTTCCCTCAGTTGTTCATGGGGGCCTACTGTGTGCAATTCACCAAAGGTTCAAAAAGGAAGAAGACAAGGAATTCATAGCCTCACCTGGGTAGATGGGACCTATAAGCAAACAGATTTTACAAAGTTGAAAGTGGAGGTTGCCTCAGAGAAGACATAAAGTGTTATGAGCTCAACTCTCTATTGATGAGAGGACAACAGAAACAACCAACCTGGATATATTTATAAGCATCCGCAGGCACGTGAAGCAATGTGTTTATTTTCCTGAAGTTTCTCTCACATATGGCCATTGGGGAAATGATTTCCATTGATTGCACGCACTGTGGCAGGTTTATCATCTTGCATAAATGTCATCAAATTCTGCTCACTCTCCATTCTGAGATAATTGTTTGCTTCGTAGCCGAAAGGTTGTTTGAGGAACTGTTGTTCTGCTCTTGTTTGGAAGAGAACAGAAGTGTCTAACTTGCAAGAACCTCTCCTCCTCCTCCTCCCACCCGTTAGCCATGTTTCGCGGATATGGACCGAACTTCTCTCCAGAAGTTATCCCAACTTAGAGGACCGAATTGGACAATCCGAAAAAAACTTCATAAGCAAGGATCTTCTCTTCTTTGGGCAGGTATTCAAAGAGCCAGGCCCTGCTTCCTTTCCACTCTTTTAGCCTTTGCTGGGACCCCTTTAGAATTCAAGAGTGAATGAGCCATTATTTATTTTTTTTTAATTCTTAAGAGATTTTGTTTACTTATTGGACAGAGAGAGAGAGAGAGCCCAAGCAGGGGGAGCAGCAGGAAGAGGGAGAGGGAGAAGCAGGTTTCCCACTGAGCAATGAGCCCGATGTGGGGCTCGATCCCAGGACCCTGGGAATCATGACCTGAGCTGAAGGCAGATGCCCATGGCCTGAGCCACGCAGGTGCTCATGAGCTGTCATTTACTGAGAGCCTGCCAGACCCTAAGCATCTTATACATACTCACCTTGAATTCTGTCACATTACCAGATGTGAGACCAAGAAGTTAAGTAGCCAAAACCACATAGCTGGAATTTGGATCCCAGACTCCCTGGCTCTAGAAACTAGTTTCTTCACATTGTGCTTTGCTACTGCCTTTATTTATTTATTTTAAAGCTTTACTGATTTATTTTAGAGAGAGAAAGAGTGCAGGATATGGGGAGGGCGGGTGGCTGGAGGGGAGAGAATCTTAAGGAGACTCTGCACTGATCGCAGAGCCTGCTATGGGGCTCCATCTCCTGACCCCAGGATCACGACCCGAGCCAAAAACGAAGCGTCGGACACTTCACCCACTATGCCACCCAGGCACCCCTATGCTATTTCTAAATCAAGACCCCAATGAAAGAAATAAAAAGCTCCCAAACCTATAGACTTTACATATAGTCTTCCTTTACTAGCTCTCTCAATCCCTTCTTTGTCCTGCCCTTCTTCTCCTGTCTAGGAGGTTGACAAAAGCTAGGAAGAAACAGTACCAAAAGGGCAATGCCCGTCAGAGCCGCCCCCACTGTAGAAGGAAGGGTGTTCCATCTTTTTCCTGCTCACGAAACCGGGTAGGGTTTGGCTGTTGATGAGCTGGCTTTATCTTTTGACCCATAGTTCAGCTCATTGGGCATTTCTCTGAGGGCTGCTCACCTCCCTGTGACTGTCTTCTGTCCCCTGTGGATCTTCCTGCTTTGCAAGGATTTGGAGGCTGGTAAGTGGGATCGGTATTGTGGTCAATGCCTCTGTCTAACCTTTTTTTATGAAACAGGAGATTTTCTTGCATGCTTCCTACTGCCCATTCTGGTGACTCACACCCGGCCAGGATATACTCACATGCAAGCTTAAAAAGGAATCTTTCCAGTTAGACTTGCACCTTTAAGATTCTTTTTTTTTTTTTTTTTTTTTTTGATGAGGGGCGCCTGGGTGGCTCAGTGGGTTAAAGCCTCTGCCTTCGGCTAAGGTCATGGTCGCAGGGTCCTGGAATCAAGTCCCGAATTGGGCTCTCTGCTCAGCAGGGAGCCTGCTTCCCCCTCTCTCTGCCTGCCTCTCTGCCTACTTGTGATCTCTGACAAATAAATAAATAAAATCTTAAAAAAAAAAAAAAGATTCTTTTGATGAATCTGATTAGTTCCTGGGAAGCCACACACTTCCTCAGAGTGGCTCATGTAGTATAACTTTGCTCTATCAGGTTGAAACTAGATTCTTGCAAATGTCACAGCATAGATAAGCAAATGAGATTCTGAGAGCCTCAGTGAATTGCAGAGCTGTGAACTTTTGAGGTTTCATGGGGGAGTCATATTAATTCTGGAAAGAACATCTGCCGGGATGGGGGGTGGTCTATAAATTTTTTCTAGAGAGGATTTTTTTGTTTTGTTTTAAAAATTTTATTTATTTATTTTACAGAGAGAGATTACAAGTAGGCAGAGAGGTAGGCAGAGAGAGAGGAGGAAACAGGCTCCCTGCTGAGCAGAGAGCCCAATATGGGGCTCGATCCCAGGACACTGAGATCATGACCTGAGCCGAAGCCAAGGCTTTAACCCACTGAGCCACCCAGGCGCCCTGGAGAGGGTTTTAATTTGAGCTTCCTCAAGATCTTAGGATGACTGAGAAGGGTAGGAAATGGAAGACAATAATTATTAAAGTAAGACAGTTGAAATGGGAGCTTCTGGTTGATGGTGAGTTCTCGTATGAGTCAGTAGTGTGATGGGACTTGTTAAAAGGCTCATCCTGTCCTGGGCCAGGTTATGGCACAAGGTATGGCATCTAGAATCAGAGATACAGTTGTTCCCCCATCCTCAGATATGCTAGGGAGATGCTCTGAGAGTACTGGGTTCATGTCTGGAATTTCACTAGTTCAGTTCTGTTTTGTTTAAGGAATTCTAGAATCTTTCTGGTCACTTTCCTGAGATTACAAAGCAGGAATTGTCAGAAGTATCTGATGTCTAATCATACTGTAGATGTAACTGAATAGGACCAAGGGGATATTAAGTTTCAGTTTCAATTCTTAACAAATCAGGAGCACCTGGTGGCTCAGTCGGTTGAGCATCAGATTCTTGATTATGACTCAGGTCATGATCTCAAGGTCGTGGGATTGAGCCCAGCATCTGGCTCTACCCTCTGCAGGGGAGTCCACTTGAGATTCTTTCTCTCCCTCTCTCTCTGCCCCTCTCCCCACTCTCTCTCTCTCTCTCAAATTAATAAATTTATAACAAATCAGATAAAAACAGTAAAGAAATACTAATACTCAAGTCATTTTTTACATCTATAGTTTCTGCTTCGAGTATGTTTGCTTTTGGAGACCATTTTTGTTATGCTTAAAACTGTATGAAAATAACCTCAAAAGCAAAACACATTATTACTTCATTCATTCAACATTCACTTGATCCTTCCTGGGTGAATAGTGCTGGGCAAAATACTTACAGGGAATATAAATAATAGCACATTTCTTTCCTTCTTTTATTCCCCTGGGTTTTGATTCCTCTGTTACGAAACTTTATATCCTATTTGGGCATATCAATAATACTGAATACAAGGGTAAATAAATTTAAGGGCAAGAGGAAGATCACTTCTAGTAGCAAAAAAGAAAGGCCTGATCTATCTGGAAGCAGCTATTATGGAAACTCTCTCCCTGGAACCAAAAAGGAAGCAGAAGAGACTCTGAGCTGATGCATTAGATATCAGGAGGTCCTGGCCTTGACACTGAAGTTTACTGAGAACTTTTCATACCCTTGTTTATGCCGTAAGTATTCTTACTTTACAAACATTTCTAACTCCTTGGAATGTCAGCAAATCAGAGGCAATGAGTAAGATGGGCCAAGAGGCTACGACTGACACAGGCTACCTTTTTGAACACGGTAGGCAATAAATAAGTATAGGCAGACACCCTGACAGTAATAGGGCTTGACATTAATAGCTAGGCAACAGATGTGACAGAAAGCTATAAAAATCTGTGCCTGGGGTAGGTTTAAATAGCCCCGCTGAGCCCAGTGACCCTGAGGACTTCATTGCATTAAGGTGCATTATAGTAATTGATGTGTTTCTTCTGAGTCTGATAGCCTGTGTTCATAAAGATGACCCTGAGGCCCACAGGAAAAATTAAATTATGCTGAGTAGATGCTGTTTAAGAAGGTAATATAGGTGTGTTGCCTTTTTTTCTTAAACCATTTTAGAAAGACATCCTTCCAAATGTCTAAAGCAGTTACATTGTCATAGAAGAAATATCTTTTGAAAAGAAAGGAGAAATAAGATGAAAAGGAATTACTGATTTAAAAAGAGTTGGAAAACCATTTGGCAAAACAAAATTTTAGAGATTGCTGCTTGGTTTCCCAGAAAGCACAGTTAGCGCCAAGAACTCATTCTCTAGGGGGATTCTCTAGATTGCCAACAATAATATATGCTATATAACTGAGCTGTCCAAAATGGTGGACATATGACTACCAGAGAGTCACATGTGACTATTTAAACTTATGAATTAAGTGCCTTAGGGGCATCTGTGTGGCTCAGTTGCTTAAGCATTAGACTCTTGATTTTGGCTCAACTCATGATCTCAGGGTCATGAGATCGAGCCCCGAGTCGGGCTCCATGCTGGGTGTGGAGCCTATGTAAGATTCTTTCTCTCACAAGTGAACTATGTTAATCAGAAAAAGACAATTATCCTGTGGTTTCACTCACATGTGGAATATAAGAGATAGTGTAGAGGATTATGGGGGAAGGGAAGGAAAACTGAATGGGAAGAAATCAGAGAGGGAAATAAACCATGAGAGACTCTTGAATCTGGGAAACAAACTGAGGGTTGCAGAAGAGGGGGTGACTGGGGGATGGGGTAACTGGGTGATGTAAGGAGAGCACGTGATGTGATGAGCCCTGGGTGTTCTATGCAACTGATGAATCATTGAATACTACATCTGAAACTAATGAGGTACTATATGTTGGTTAATTGAATTTAAAAAATAAAAAAGATTCTTTCCCTCTTCCTCTGCCCTTACCCCCTTGTGCACACTCTGTCTCTCTCTAAAATTAAAAAAAAAAAATAAGAAAAGAATTAAGTGCCTTAGTTGTGCCAGACACATTTCAAGTGTCCATTACTTATCTGTGGCTTATGTAGCTCCTGTATAGGACAGCACAGATAACAAGTATTTCCATCATTACAGGAGATTAGTTTGGACACAACCACCATGGAAAGTTGGGAGAAAGGAAGGCTTTTTGTGGGGATTAAAGTAATCATATAGTTACCTTTCAGTATTAGTTTCTTAGCTAGCTTATGGTGTTTGAATATTTTAATTGACTTTATGGTGGAATTCTAGTTGGTTTGGTTCTGTTAGGATCACAATCAGAAAAATGCAGTATCTGAAATGATTTCATGAATGTAATGTTTCTGGATACTTTAGGGGGATGGCCAGAAGGCTTATTAGAAAATGTGATGCTTCTGAGAGCCTTTTCCAAATATACAGAATTTTCTGGAAAAATCACAGCAGTCACAAGACTCTTGTTTAATTCTATGCTAATTGGTATACTTATTCTTTTTTTTTTTTTTTTTTTGAGTTCATTCTGCAAGATACATATTGGAAGCAGTAGGAGAAAAATATCAACCAGGTCTTCCAAACAGATTTTATTTTATTTTTTTAAAGATTTTATTTATTTGTTTGACAGAGAGAAAAATCACAAGCAGGCAGAGAGGCAGGCAGGGGAGGGGGGAAGCAGGCTCCCTGTGGAGCAGAGAGCCCGATGCGGGATCGATCCCAGGACTCTGGGATCATGACCTGAGCCGAAGGCAGTGGCTTAACCCACTGAGCCACCCAGGCGCCCCCAAAAAGATTTTAGAGAGCAGAAAAGTTTCTTCTTCACAGATATGTTCAAATGAAACACTATTGTGTTTTACATTAGCTGTGGAGGAAATGTTCACCAGCTCATCAGTGGTTGGATTTGTGAATGATGGTCATATTAAGAAGACATCTCTTAGGAAAAGTGGAAGACCAGTGAATTACAGGAAAGATAAAGGTATTCAATTACTGACCAAGAGAACTCCCCTTTAGCTGGATGATAGTCTTCATGATATATGTGGGTTTAAAATGAAAAGAGGAGTAACTAAAGTCAGTTTAATAGCTTACTTAGAATTTGAGCAGGGGACAAAATGACTTTTTCAATCTCATGAAACTCCAATCGATGGCCCAATTTATTTTCCCCCCAAGGGCAACTGATGCTCTGTGGGAGGTAGGGATCATGAGAATATCCATGTGTGTCTCTAGCAACCTAGGTGTTTTATATCTGCAAGTAATGAAAACACAGTCTTTTGAATGTGTTGAACTGGTTAGGGTGCCTATTGGAAACAGCTTTGCTCCTTCTTCTATCCTTCCCTTTTAATCCCTTAGCTTTTTTAGCCACTCTCAGATCATAAGCAAATAGTCTTTTTTCCCCATGTATTAAAAAAGTTGGCCCAATTTTTTACCATCAAAATCCAATTTTAAAAAATTGTCAAAGATCTAATATAAAACACCTGATTTAAAACTTTTTCCCATCCCTGGGGGGTCTGGGTGGCTCCATTGGTTGAACGCATGCCTCTTGATTTTGGCTCAGGTCATGATCTCAGGGTCCTGGGAGGAGCCCCATGTGGTGCTCCCTACATATCAGGGAGTCTTTCTATTGTCTCCCTCTCCCACTGCCCCTACCCCCACTCGTGAATTCTCTCTCTCTCTCTCTCTCGTAAATAGATAACTTAAAATAAAATAAAATAAAACAAACAATTCTTCTCCCCCTTCCCTGATAGGCCTGCCTTGGTCTGGGGAGGAGAAATGCGTAATGGGTTTCATCTCTCCTTGCTCCCTTCATCCTTCCCTTGGCTGCTGTAGTGACGGGAATCAGGGATGGGGGAGTGAAAGGTCAAAGATCAAGGATGAGGGAAGATCTCCCCTGACATTGTAGTTTGATACAGGACCTTCCGGGTTGGCAGAGGCACAATTGCTGACTAATCACGAGGTCTTTTGGTGGGTTCTCTGTGGCTGAGGCTTCTCATTTTTCCAAGTGAGGGAAGAGCTTCAGACCCCTCTCCATGGGAAGGGCTGGGGTGTATCAGAATACACAGCACTCTGATAACTTTCCAAAGAAAATATCTTGGCCCCTCCCCAGTAGATTGTCCCCCTTCCTCTTATAGAGCCTGGAGGGAGTAGTGGGCTCAAGCTGACAGAACTGGCAACTCGGTTTCTTGGTAGGTCCCTCCAAGATGGTTCTTGGCATCTGTTGAATGGTTTTGCCTTGTGGAACATCAACAACTCTGAGACCAGAGAAGCAGCCTTTAACATCCTGTTCCAAAAGCACCTGGATCGTTCAGCCAGGAGGAGGCCTAGTTCAATAGGCTTCTCAGCTCAGAATCCTGGCTCCTACATACTCAGTCATAAACCCGGGACTTTAAGGCATTTTAGTGTAATGTGGCCTCTGCTCATAAGGAATTAAGTGTCTATTGGGAGAAAAGACTGATAAACACAAGTTTAGTCTGTATTACAGGTAATCCATGCTCATCTAGGTGTTTCCACAGCATTCATTTAATAAACATTCATTGAGCCTGTGGGATTTTGGCGGTGGGGTGGTCAGGGAAGACTTCCTGGAGGTGGTGATCTCATCTGAAATATGTTTTGAAAGAGGAATAGCATATCCTATGAACATAAGATCCATGTGTGAGACCCACTCTGGCCTTCCTTGGGCTGCACTTCTTTGTGGGCCGGGGGAGATGCAGGACCAGAGTCCACTCAAGGCCTCTGCCTTCTCTTCTAGAATGTAGAATCTGCACCATGCCCTGGGTATTCAGGACTGTGGAATTCTCTGTCCATGTCAGCCTCCATGGCCTATGTGGGCCTCATTCAGTCCTCCCTGGGACAGACTATTACACTGGTGTGTACACTTATAGGACCAAGGGGTGACAAAGAAGTGGCTGTTTAAGGGGGCTGAAATGGAAGGATTTCTATATACAGCCCAGCATTTCCATTTCTATGGGGTCTTGAGGGGTGTGGGATAGAGCTAGGTGTGAGAAAAGCAGGTGGAGCCAACAGAAGACCAAGGGCCAGAGTGAGAATTCTGTATTTGAAACTGGCTTGCTAGGTCATTATGAAGGAATCCATATCAAGAGGCTAGAACATCTTTTAGTAATTTGTCAGCTTGATTTATAACTTTGAAACACTTACTTTTGTGGCCTGTGGGCCTCCATTTGCATTCTCACCCCAGGTTCTGCAAATGTTAGGAGGGGGGCTGCAGGTAACCACATTAATTGGGGTGACTGGATGGCTTCAGATCCTCGGGGGATAGAAGCTAGCTCTAGATTAATTAGAAAAGAACCCTAATTAGGAAGAGATCCAAGAATCAGATGAATTTTCGGTGAAACTTGAAATTATCAGAAGCCTCCGTTCGGTGTGGTCAGACCAGCTGCAAGCTGGAGATGTGGGTCTCCGAGGGGGGGGCTGTGTCAGGTTGGGCCTGTCGCAGATGCCTGCAGATGGTGCCTGGCACAGAGCAGGACATGGGAATGGTCCTGGTTGATAACCTGATGGCTGGCTCTGTTTGCGGGACCTGTCGGATTCAGAATACAGAGCTCTGGAAGAGAATGGAAAAAAGTGCAAGGAGAAAACAGGAAGCGGGCCCCTACCTGGGTATGCTTTTTTTTTTTTTTTTTTTAAGATTTTATTTATTTATAGGACACAGAGATCACAAGTAGGCAGAGAGGCAGGCAGAGAGAGAGGAGGAAGCAGGCTCCTCACTGAGCAGAGAGCCCGATGCGGGGCTTGATCCCAGCACCCCGGGATCATGACCTGAGCCGAAGGCAGAGGCTTTAACCCACTGAGCCACCCAGGCATCCCCCTGGGTATGCTTTTTACCCATGACTGTGCTCATCAGGTAACAGGCATCCCTGTTCTCCTGTGAGATATCCCTGGGCTGGTGCTTCTTTCTCCCACGGGAACATAGCTCTGCACAAAGTTAGAGAAATTGTAGAACGAGCAGTGTTAAACTCGAGAGCCTGAGACTTCGAATTTGGGAAATAGTGGCGTCTGAAAGTGACAGCTGGGGTGGTGGGAGTGGCAAGATGAGGCGTTTCAAGCTTTTAAACAACATGTTTGTTACTTACATTGCTTTTTTATAATCCTAAATCCCCCAGTTTTGATGGCAATTACCAGCTGCTACGAGATGGGCTTTTTTAATGGGCTGCATTTATAAATTTGGGCATTTGAGTGCTAGTGGAGAGTTTATTTCAACTTTACAGCAGCCTGAATTGCTAATAGTGTAAAAAGATGCTGGGCTTCCCCTTTTGAGCTCAGACACAGTTACTTCTAACCTTATTGGGGGAGGAGGAGAGAGTCACGTCTGGACTCATTTGGATATATATACTCTGCACGGCTTCAGAGGTCTGCTTTCTACATCTCTGTGTGTGTGTGTGTGTGTGCACACATGCATTGCATGTATACTAGGGAGAGGAGGTGGGCAGGCGGGTCTTTCTGAAGGATGGTTTTTGTCACCTCCTTTGGCAATCATCTTCTGTATTTGCAACCATCACCCGACAGATCTGCCGTCTAATGTCACACTGCCCACGGCCACTTGGTTGTGCCATGTCTCACATAAATCCTGTCTCATCAAGCTCAGCCCAGGAGGTTATGCTTGGTGCAACAATGTCCTATTGTCAGCATTAACAGATTACATTTTATCTGTTACTCTAAGAGGGGTGAGGAGTTGAAAAAACCGGTGTCCTGGAGGATATGGGAAATTGCTTCTGATTCATGGGCTCCAGCAGAACCGTCCAAGCGACTTTCCGTCTGTTTGGCTTGTAGAAATTGCCTTCATCACACCTGCTCCTTTTATCTTCCTTTCTTCTCTCCTTCAGCAACCCGCAGCATGTCTTTCATGCTCCCTGCTACTCTCCCTGCTCTTCACAAGAGCACTGCCTTTCAGCGAAGATGATTAAAATGTATGAGCACTCACTGACCGTGGCTACCTTGGGCAAGGCCACCGGTATAGCAAATAACAATTAATCCTAAGTGCTCGTCAGCCTCAGGGAGGGACCTCAGCTCCACTGGAGTGGAATTAGAAAATTGGCTTTTCAGGGGTACCTTTTGATGGGAGGGGCAGCAGCGCAGAGATTGAGGTGAGGTGGAGGGCAAGGGAAGGTGGGCGAGCCGGCACATCCCTCATTTGGAAGTGCTCCAGGACACCTCAGTGGCACACAGAGCAGCCCAAGTCTGCCGCCTGGCCCCATGAGGGTGGGGAGGGGTGACGAGAAAGGAACTGTAGTTGTTGGACTCACATGGTTGTGTCTCAGGGTCTGAGGGCTCCGTTAATGGGTTCCTGGGGTATTGGAGTCCTCTCTTGGCTGAGAAAGGTGGAGTGGTATTTGAGCGCTGACACAGTCGATCCTGTGTTTAGCTTGCTTGAGTACAGGAGTACTGAGTACACACACCAGAATATACGTGTATTTGTGTACCTGGTACTCGGTTATGTGCTGTTGATCAACAAGGAGATTTATACATATCGGGGAGGCTGTAGACCTGGGATATTATGTTTAATTAAAAGTAATTCCCTTAGGGCACCTGGGTGGCTCAGTGGGTTAAAGCCTCTGCCTTCGGCTCAGGTCACGGTCCCAGGGTCCTGGGCTCAAGCCCTGCATCAGGCTCTGCTCAGCGGGAAGCCTGCTTCCTTCTCTCTCTCTCTCTCTCTCTGCCTGCCTCTCCACGTACTTGAGACCTGTCTGTCAAATAAATAAATAAAATCTTAAAAAAAAAAAAGTAATTCCCTTACCTATGCTTCTGCTAAATAGATAAATAAGTACATTTTCTTAGGCGTTTGTAGTTTGTTCTTTGTAAAGATTGGTGCAGGCTGAGATGACTGTGAGAGAAATGGAATTCCTGGTCTGTGCGGTGTGGGGTTATTACAGACAGATCTGCATGTATGTCTCCTTCCTTTCCTCTCCTGTCCCCTCCCCTCCCCTCCCCACCCCTCCCCTCCCTACCTCCCTTCCCTTCCTTTCCTTCCTGCTTCTTTATATGTTTACCCGTAGACAAAAACCATCTGGAAGAATAAACACGAAAATGCCATGTGTAGCTTATCTCTGTACAATGGGATTATAGGAAACAAATTTTCTTCTTTTTATTTAATCCTGATTTTCTAACTTTTCTACAGTGAAGTCTCTTCTCAGGGGTATTTAAAAACAGGTTTAAAAGAAGATCATGGAACTTCAGTTGGGGAATTGATTTTTTTTTTTCCCTATACATACACATACATAATTCCCTGTCCCTAAAGAGCCATCAGTTTTATGTCATGTTTTCCTAAGAAATGGATTTATATTGCTTAGTAGAAAACAAAGCATCTTACAGACTGCTCTGTCAATAAAGAGGAAAACTGTTACTTAAATAAAATTTGATGGGTTGCTGTAATAATAATATACTTTGCATACTGAGCACCCACAGTGCGCCCGACACTATGCACATATTACTTCCACGGTGCATAGTAGGTGGGATCATTGGTATTTTATAAATGGGGTACAAAGAGGTTAACCAGCCTGCCTGACGCTGCTAGTAGTAGGTGAGGACTGGGCTGCGATTTGAGCAAAAGTCTAGGCCTAAACTTTGGATCTTCCAGCCAGGATCACTATCACTGACGTGGGACACTATAGGAATTTTCTGTATCTGATGATTGCTGTTCGTCCCCAGATGCATGGTTCTACCTCGTGCTTTAATAATAAAATGGTTCGCACCTGTGCAACCTTTTCTCCCCAAGGGTGTGTTACGGCTGCTAAATTAATTATCTGTTGGGAAAAAAAAAAAAAAAAAAACCTATCCAAATAATAAGATCGCCTAACCTAAGCCAACATTTACAGAGTGCTCACCATGTGCCAGGCGTTTCGTCTTTTATAGGATTTGTCTCATTATGTTTTTACAGCAGCCTTGGGAGGTGGTTGTATCATTATGATCTTCATTTTGCAAATGCAGAAACGAGGCATCAAGATATTACAACTCAGGCAGGATCACCCAGCTACTGAGTGTCTGAGCTGGTGTTGGATCTAGGCCGTCAACTCCAGAACCACCTGCTTCCTCAGGACAAGATGCTGAAGAAAGTCTCTGTTTCCTTTTAGCTGGCTTAAGATCGAGACGCCTCTTTCATGATGAAGCTGTGGTTGTGGGGGCTTTCTGGAAGAGAGGATGGTTTACGCTGAATCCCAAAGAGTATCTGAGTCACTGAGTAGCTAGCTAGCCAATTCCTAATTCATAAGTGGATCAGTACACGGACAGAATTTATCAATCAGCAGAGTTCTTCCCACAGGCCTCTCTTGGAGAATATCTTGAACTATCTAATGAATAGGCTTTCAGTAAAAACTGGATGGAGAGCATTTAGGGAAGATAATTTAAGGAGTTTAATCTCTGTTTCTCTGGATACTTTGAGTTCCATCTGTGGCTGGTTGTAGACTATGAGAAGATGACATTCTTGGACAATGTGTCCTTACCCATGAACAATTGTTTTCATTAAACTGTGTTTTTATATTAGCCTTCTAATTGTTTTGGAAGGTTTCAATAAAATAATCTGTGATATACTCCTTGTGGAATATCTCTAAGAAATTTTCCTCTGAATTTTGTACTGGGAAAAGCTTTGGCTTCCCTGAGAAGCTAGTGTGATAATAAGAATTACGTAATTCAACATATGGCTGCCAAGGAGCTTGGAAGTGGGTAGACGGTGTAGTTAGCTAATGGGAACCTGAAATCCTGTGTTCAAAATCTGATGCTTCCTTTCACAGACTAGGGACCTTAGCAGGCTTCTTAACTTCCCGTTTTTCAGTTTTCTTCCCAATAAAATGGAAATGGTACTGCCATGTTTCTTTGATTCTCAGCCATACATTTTTTCTTTTTTGTATTTTAAATCAAAATCAGAGTGCTTTGTCAGAATTTAATTGGCAGCCTCTTTTTTCTTAATGATGCTTTGCATTTATTAAAATATGGTAGTTCTCTTAGTGGGTTATTATAAGAGCTATAGGAACTAACACATACACATCACTTAACACATGAGTGTCACGAACGTTATGACCTTTTTCTTTCATATTGGTCCCAGAAGCCATGGTTTTCCTTGTTGCCTTATCTGTTTGCTTCCTCTTAACTGTTCTCTTCCTTTTATTTTGATTTTAATTGTTTTGATTTTTTAGTCCCTTTTGAAGCTAATGTAAATGAGTTGTCAAAAAAAAAGTAGATAGTTGTATAGGAGGCATTAATTTTAAGTATCACTAGTTGAAACTTAGAATACATACCAACCTCTTGAGCACAGGAACAATCAAGTCCATACTCACATGTTACTGTACCAGAGGAGAAGAAACAATGACTCTCTGTTGTCAGGCTAATCTCAAGGACACCATTAAAAAAGTAGCTCACATGAAATGAGTGATTCTTTTTCTGGTCGATAATTATTGGTCCCAGGTAATCTCTCTCTCTTCAGCAGAACACGACTAGGTAAGACCATTTTATATTCTTTTGTATTACTCTCTATGCCACTTTCTCTAAGTGCTGTAACTTCTTTGCTCTCTACATAATTAAACTGCTCTTCAGCAGTTCAATTCTGCCCATTACTATTAACAAGGAGTTTTTGAAAGTTGTCTTCCCCTTTGCATCTGTGGCAAGTCTAGAATCTCTGCTTCACAGAAGTTCTCTCCTTGTGCCGTGTTTCTGGAACACAGTGCTGGCGTCAGGTGGCAGGGGGCACATAAAACTGAAAGGGGCAGAGAGAAATTTGTTCAGTACCTACACCATGCCAGACCTTTGCTCAGGGCTTACACACGCCATCTCATTTGATCCACACCATAATATTGGGAGCAGATATTATCACCTCCTTGCAAATGAAGAAACAATCTCAGGTTGAATAAATTTATTCAAGCTCACACAGCCAGGAAATGGTAGATTGGTGACTTAAATGAAGTCCAGAGCCTGTAATCTTTCCATGACTACTTCCTGAGGTCCTCGTCCTCTGTCATTTGTTGGTTCCTGTATGCTTTCATCCTTGCACTTGGACACTCTGTCATTCATTCACTTAGCAAACGTTTATTAAGTGCCTGCTCTGTGTCAGGCACTGGGCTGGGACCAGAAGATACAAAGATGAATCAGACTCTGTTTCCCCTGTTACATCACAGTGGAGGACATGGACGAGCCAACAGTGACACACTGTAGACATGCATGACTGCAAAGCCCCTTGTGCATGTGCGTGCATGGGTGTGCACAAGCTCGCTGGGGGTCCTTGCACTTTTCCCCCTGAAAAATGTTAACATTCACCTGTTCATAAAAGTTAGCATTCCCTTTCCCTATCCCTGCTCTGTCTGTTTAAATTCATTCTCTATGCCGCAGCCAGAGTGGGTTTTTTTCCAGATGCCCCTCTGCTTCAATCACTTCCCTGCTTGAAACTCCTTGATGGCTCTTAATGGCCCCAGGATAGAGTGCAGATTTCTTAGCGAGCCTTCCTAGCCCCTTCTTGATCAGCCCTGCCTCTCCCTCTGTTGCGAAGTACTTGATTCAGCTAGCTGGGATTTCTATGATGCTCTCATGTTACAATCCCAACTTCTGAGCCCAGCATCATCTTCCACCACCGAGACTTTGATCCAGCTCTACTGAACTTGTGAATCTAAGAGATCTGAAAATGTGCCCTGTTTCTCTGAGCTCTGGCGTTTGCCCTGGGTGTTCTCTCTGCTCGGACTGTCCTTCACCTTCCACCCCCCACCTCCTGCTTGACCTTCTTGTCTTCTTTCGCTGTCATCTCCTGTGGGAACAGTCCCTGATCCCAGCACCTTGGTCCGGGGCCCCTGTGTGTTCTCACCTCTGTCTGCATGACCCTTTGAGGGCATTTACACAGAGTTTTACAACCTTCCGTAGATTTGTCTATCTCCTTGCTTGGCCTTGAAGTGCCAGGGGCTTGATCTTGTCCTCTCTTGAGTCCTCAGCAACTGGCACCCTGAAGGCACATAGTAGGAGCTTAATAAACATTGCATGAGTGGATCATAAATTTATACACTGACATGAAGGAAATAAAAACTTCATACAAACCAGCATTAAAAAATGGTTAGCTTACGGGTGCCTGGGTGGCTCAGTGGGTTAAGCCGCTGCCTTCGGCTCAGGTCATGATCTCAGGGTCCTGGGATCGAGTCCCACATCCAGCTCTCTGCTCAGCAGGGAGCCTGCTTCCTCCTCTCTCTCTGCCTGCCTCTCTGCCTACTTGTGATATCTCTCTGTCAAATAAATGAATAAAATCTTTAAAAAAAAAAAAAAAAAAAAAAAAGGTTAGCTTTATTTTCTTGTATTTTTTCACAGTCCGATGGTTAACTTACTGTGTCAACTTGCCTGGATCATAGGATGCCCAGGCGGCTGGTTGAATGTGATTCCGGGATGTGTCTATGAGGGTGTTTCTGGAAGAGATTAACATTTGAATTGGTAGACTGAGTAAAGCCTCCCCAGTGTGGGTGGGCTTCATCCCATCTGTTGAGGGCCTGGATTGAACAAAAAGGTGGAGGAAGGGGCGCCCAGGTGGCTCAGTTGGTTGAGCGTCTGACTCTTGATTTCAGCTTAGGTCATGATCTCAGTGTCCTGGGGTTGAACCCTGCATAGGGCTTTGCCCTCAGTGGGGCGTCTGCTTGAGATTGTCTCTCTCTATCTCCCTCAGCCCCTCCCCACTGTGTTCTCTCTCTCTCTCTCAAAAATAAATAAATCTTTAAAAAAGTGGAGGAAGGGAAGATTCACTGTCTGCCTGACTACTGGGCTGGGACATTGATATTCTCCTGCTGTTGGCGCGTCTGGTTCTCAAGCCTTCAGACATGGGCTGGAGTCTACACCATCCGCTCTGGCTCTCGGGCCTTGAAACTGCACCACCTGCTACCCTGAGTCTCCAGATTTCAGGCAGTAGATTATGGGACTTCTCTGCCTCTGTAGTCACTGGAGCTAGTTCCTGATAATTAATATATAATATCTAATAAATATAATATATGTATATATATATCCTCTTGGTTCCGTTTCTCCAGAGAACCCTACTACACATGGCTAAATTGGTTGATCTGCACCTGGCCTGCAGACACAAGAAAGAGTACAAGTTAAAAATGTTGAGAAGCAGCGCAGAGGAAGGGAGGAGGGATGGGAAAGGCAGTGTATAATTTATTAAGATGAGAATACTAGAATCTTTTGTCCCATAGCAGAGCATGCTGTGATTAACAAATAGGAAACAACACAAGCCCACCCATGCTAATGAAACAGCAGAGACATTTCTCTATAAAATCATGGCCAGCAGCAGGAGTGACTATGGAACCAAAGGAAGATTTCATTCCCCAGTTTGAAGGACTAAGAAATGGTGCATGCTACATTGACTCAGTGGTAAGGACAAAGAGGGAGGGCTCCTGGGAACTCGGGACAGCTCCCAGGAGGATAGTAGGTTTGCCTGGTTGGAGTTGAAGTTCCCCTTGGGAGGAGGAGAGGTTGGTAGAGACTTAGCAAAGGGTCTTGGCAGGTGGGCTGAACCATCTGCCACACAGCCCAGTTATCTGGGTGCCGAGCAGAACCCTGAACATCAGACCCCAAGAACAGTGCTGTCATTTGTTTATTGTTTTTGTCACTTTCTCTGTCCGCACAGCGTAGTAGATTGATTCAGTGTTTTGTTTCTAGATCGGCTTTAAGAAAAATCTACTATGGGGTGAAGGATGCTGGCTTTATTGTGAGAGTGAAGAGAAAAAAAAAATGGTGAGATGCTGCAGTGAGAACCACGTTCACACTCTGGAGCCTGGCTTGCTTGTCTCAGCCTTTCCCAGAATTCAGGTGAATGAGAAGGTGCGGAATACTGCAGTTAAAATAAGAAAAGACAAGAAAAAGACCCCCCACCCCCCAAAAAAAGCTTGTCTCTTGAGCTCCCTTGGAGGAGGGCAGCAAGGGCTCACAGCCACCCTGTCATTAATTCTCTGCAAGTATCTACAGCCTTTTCCAGACAGCCACATTTTTCCACTGACAAACATTTAATTCTCAGTGACATTTCTCCATCATTATAAATAGCAGGGAGTTTTTAATCATTTTTTAAGTGCCAACGCTTTTTTCGCCCAGTGGGGCGATAGCGGTTTGAGCAAAGCCATTTGGATCCCAAAACAGATCGATTGGCAAGTCTTATGCTTGGCTCTTCGAAGAGAACTGCTGATTTTAGCACGTTAGGAAGTTTCACAAGGGTGTACATTTTCATATTTTTCTCCTGTCGGTAGTTTCCATGGCACCAACATTTTTGTGTCGCAGTCGACATTCCAGGGCAGCCCCGATTACCTCTAAGGGTGTGATACATTTAGAAAAAATTACCAAAAGGAAATTAGTTCCAAATTCCCTGTAGTTATGGGGAAATCCCAAGCCCTGGAGGAGAATGTTCCAGAGTCACCCGGCAAGCACTCGACGTGGCACCTGTTAGGAGCCCGTCGCCCCAGACCCTGGACACACCTGTGGCTTCCGCTCCTTCGCTGTCACGTGGTCTGGGAGGAAGCGTATGGACAGAGCGCCTGTCTCCTTCTGTTGATTGGCCCTCTCTCCCCTCCTGTCCCTTGTTCCTCTTTTATGTACTGGTGAGTGATGTGTGTTATTAATAAAACTTGGGAGAAAACACCATGTATGCAGTGAGAAGATTACATTCGGTGAGTGCTGATGATCATTCTCAGCACTGCTTCAAAAATATATATTGTAATGAACTCTTCTCAGCTAAAATATGGCCCTACACGATCATAATTCCGGCTTCTGTGCTGCTGTGATTTCGTGGGTTTACTTTATTGCTCCCTAGTCTCCGGTGGGATGAAGAGATCGAGCTTATTTTCTTTTTAAAATGTTTTGGGAATATCAACAAATAGTTTATAAAATGCCTTCAGAAAGGTAGATGTGAGTGTTGGGAAGGGAAGTAACAACGGCTGGTTGGGTCTGGGCAGTGGTGGGCCTTGATGGAGGTTTTTTGTTTTGTTTTGTTTGTTTGGTTGGTTTGGTTTCTTATATAACAGCTTCATTGAGATACAAATTGTATATCATAAAATTCTCCCATTCAGAGTGTACAATTGGATTTTTTTTTAAAGATTTGATTTATTTATTTGACAGAGAGAGATCACAAGTAGGCAGAGAGGCAGGCAGAGAGTGAGGGGGAAGAAGGCTTCCTGCTGAGCAGAGAGCCTGATGCGGGGCTCGATCCCAGGACCCTGGGATCATGACCTGAGCCGAAGGCAGAGACTTAACCCACACTGAGCCACCCAGGCGCCCCCAATTGGATGGTTTTTATGTGTTCATAGAGTTACCCAACATCCATACTGTATCATTTTATTTTATTTATTTTTTTTTTAAATTTTATTTATTTATTTATTTGACAGAGAGAGTTCACAGTAGACAGATAGGCAGGCAGAGAGAGAGAGAGGGAAGCAGGCTCCCTGCTGAGCAGAGATCCCGATGCGGGACTCGATCCCAGGATCCTGAGATCATGACCTGAGCCGAAGGCAGCGGCCTAACCCACTGAGCCACCCAGGCGCCCCATACTGTATCATTTTAAAAATATTTTCATCATCTCCAAAACAAATCCTATACCCCCTAGTAGCTTCTGTGTTCTGTCTTCCTCCTAGTCCTGGATAACCACTGATCTACCTTCTGTTTCAGTGGATTTGTATATTCTGAGAATTTCATGTGAATGAAATCATACAATCTGTGGCCTTCAGTGTATAACTTTTTTTTTTTTTTTTTACTTAGCATGGTATTTTCAAGGTTCATCTGTGTTTTCACAAATTTCATCAGTACTTCATTCCTTTTTGATTGCTGAATATATTCTCTGTGTGTATAGAACACACTTTGTTTATCCACTCATCGGTTGATGGATATTTGGATGGTTTCCATTTTTCCGATAATGTGAATAATGCTGCTATGCACATCCATGGAAGGTTTTGTGTGGACATGTTCTCAGTTCTCCCTAGGATTGGAATGGCTGAATGATATGGAAACTCTGTTTACTCATTGAAGGAACCACCAGTGTTTTCCCAGAGTTTCCAAAAGCACTGTTTTACAATCCAACCAAGAATGTGTGAAGGTTTCAGTTTCTCCACATCCTCATTCATACTTGCTATTGTCTGTCTTTTGTATTTTAGCCATTCTAGTGGATGGGAAGTGGTATCTCACTGTGGTTTGGGTTTGCATTTCCATGGTGCCTAAGGATGTAGGGCATCTTTTCATGTACTTACTGACCATCTGTATGGCATCTTTAGAGAACTATCTGTTCAATTCCTTTGCTCATTAACATTTTTTTAAACCAATTTTATTTTTTAGAATAATTTTAGGTTCACAGCAAAATCGAACTGAACGTAGGGGAGTTCCCATATACTCCCTGCCCTCACACACGCCTAGTCCCTCTCCCATCAAATCCCACCAGAGCGCTACAGTTGTCATAATTGATGAACCTACATTTAACATCATTATCACCCAAAGTCTATAGTTGACATTAGGGTTTACTCTTGGTGTTATACTTTCCATGGGTTTTGACAAATTATAATGACATCTGTCCATCAGTGTAGTATCTATTATCCAGAGTTGTTTCACTGCCCTATGAAAATTGTTTCATATCCCCTCTGTTCATCCTGGTTGTCCCCCTAACTCCTGGCAGTCACTGATCTTCTCACTGTCTCCTTCGTTTTGCCTTTTCCAGAATGTCATTAATTGGAATAATACCGTATGTAGCCTTTTCAGACGGGCTTTTTTGACTCAGTAATATACATTTAAGTTTCCTTGTGTCTTTTCACAACTTAACTACTCACTTCTTTTTAGTGCTGCATGATACTCCATTGTCTATACGCACCACAGTTTATCTATTCACCTACTGAAGGATGTATTGGTTGCTTCCAAGTTTTGACAGATACAAAGAACACTGCTATAAATGTCTGTGTACAGGTTTTTATGTGTGGGCATAAGCTTTCAATTTATTTGGGTAAATGTAACAGAGTACATTTGATGGATCATACGACAAGAGTTAAGTTAACTTTTGTAAGAAACTTCCACACTGTCTTCCAAAGTGGCTGTACCATTCTGTAGTCCAGCCAGCAATGAATGAGAGTTCCTGTGGCTCCACATCCATGCCAGCATTTGGTGCTGTCAGTGTTTGAATTTTTACCATTCTAATAGGCCTGTCATGGTATCTCCTTGTTCCCTTTGGTTATGTAAAAAAATGGTTTGTCTTTTTATTGAATACAAGTCCTTATCAGATGGTTTATAAATATTTTCTCCTGCTGTCATTTTTCCACTTTCTTGTTGGTATCATTTGAAGTACAAATGTTTTTAATTTTGATCAAGTTTGAGTCAACCTTTTTTGGGTCACTCTTGCTTTCGGTGTCATATCTAAGAAGCCACTGCCTAATCCAAGGTCATAAAGACTCACTCCTATGTTTTCTTCTAAGAGTTTCATGGTTTTAGCTCTTTTGGATTGGTAATAAATTTTGAATTGATTTTTTTTATATGGCGTGAGGTAGGGGTGTCTGACATCTTTCTTTGCAATGGGGATATCCAGTTATTCTAGCATTGTTTATTGAAATGATGATTATTTCCCCACTGATGGTCTTGGCACCCTTGTCAAAAATCAGTTGATCATAAGCGTAACAGCTTCTGGACTCTTGATTCTATTCCATTGATCTGTATGTCTGTTCTTACACCAGTACCACAGTCTTGACTGATTATGTAGTTTTGTAGTGAGCTTTGAGATCAAGAAGTGTGAGTACTCTGACTTTTTTTCAAAGATTGTTTTGGCCATTCTGAGTTCCTGAGTGGAGTTTTCAATGCTAGAATGCCACTTCCACTGAAGATTCTGGCTGCAAGAAGAAGGAGGCAGAGTTGGTGTCTGGCAGAGAGGATAGTGAACGAGTATAGTACACTGCATTGTGATTTAGTGGTTTGGTCCGGTGTCCGTAGTAACCCCAGGTGTTTCAGTAGGTTCCTTGCATTCTAAGTGAAATATCTTTAACCACTGCTACCATCCCCCAGCTTCTCATGGCATAGGGGAGCTGAAAGCTCTTTTCAGTACTTCTTTGAACATGTTTAGGCTCATGATCCCAGGATCTCTGTCTCTAGCACCTGCTCCTGGGTGAGGTATCTTGAATTCTTCCCCAAGTCACACTTGGTGGCACACTTGGGCACTTCAGGAGTGCTACGAGTCATGCAACCATGCCAAACAATTTGAAACTTTTGTAGACTTTATGAAAATTGGAGGTTGCCCTGGAATAGTGGTATAGGGTATGGCATTCTCCCATCTCACTTGCCCCTTTTCTTCTCCTCAGGCTCTTCATTCCAGATCTTTCCATGCCTATTTCTAATTTTTTGATGCTCAGTTGATGCAAACAACTGTCCTCTTTCTTGGAAGCCTCACTGTAGGTTTGAGGATACAACTTTTAGCCCAAGGGCTCAGGAAAGCCTTCATCTAACAACAGAAGTTTTCTCTGTAAGAGGAGTTTTTCTTACTACCTGCTAAGAGAAAAAACCCTATTTGCAACTGCTTTCACATGTTAACTCACAATGAAGTCTGTCAGTCCTGTTGAGGAATTTTTTAGGCAGATGCAGATCTGGTATAGGCAGGGACAGGGAGCTGGGTTTCTGAGATCCCTTCTGTGAGTCTGTGAACCCTTGATTTCCCTAATCAGAGTCTCTTGAACATTTTCAAGAATGCTACCGGACCACAGCTTTAACATAGAAGGTTGTGTTCTCTTGTGTTAAAAGTCTGGAGTTAGGCAGCCCAGAGCTGGAAAGCAGGTTTCTTTTGTTCTGTTGCTCAGTTATCTTTAGAGTACTGCCTCATGACCCAAGATGACTGCTTGAACTCTCTGCATCACATCTACATTTTTTTCAGCTGGAAGAAGAGAAAGAGACAAAAGCAATGTCTCCTCCCTTTCAGGACACTTCCACTTACATTTGATTGACCAAACACAGTCATATGGCCACACAAACAAGGAGATCAAGAACTGTAATTCCAGGGGCTATTTGCCCAGCTAGAATCAGAGTATTCTAATACTAAGGAGGAAAAGAAATGGCATTAAGGAAGACAGCCAGGAGTCTCTGCCACACACTCCAAGAACAGAAGAGAGGGATCTCAGACTCTAGAGAGTTCAGTGCAGACAGCCCCCAATAGTTGCTGCCTGCATATAAAAAAAATCTTTTATTATTAAAATTCTGTGCACATTTTGCATAAAGCTCAAGTTCCCTGTACTGTAAAATCTAATACGTAAAATCAGTGCTTTGGAAAGATTTGCTGCAGTGGCTCTACCCATTTCCCACCATGCCTCTGCTTACCCCCAAGGCTGCATTTCCAAGCCTGCATCGAGAGCAGGGCTTTCTCTGGACTTGCTAATAACACTTGACTCCTACTAAGACTGGCTTTAGCATCATTAGGCTCTGTGGGAGCTGGTATTTAGGGCATTCAGATCTAATATGTGACCACAAGCAAGGGAGGGACTGCCTTTGGAATCAGGCACCCCATAAATTTCCAAACTTGAAATACAGTGCAAGGTATAAAATAGGGTTATGAGAAATGTTCGTTGAAAGAACAAGTTAATTAACTGTACCTGTGGTTCAGACTTGCATGGCTGTGGCCATAGTGTCTTTTTGAGGCTTCTCTGGTGCCTGTTTGATTGATTTACTTGACTAACTGTCAAACAGTTATTGGGCATCTCACAAGTGCTAAGAAATCAAGGATTTGGGAAATCAAAGGTGAATAATTATAGTGTCTACTTTCAAGGAACTTCCACCTAATAGAAAAGGCAGAAAGCAAATCGAAAATTCAATGTAGTGTATTAAATGCTGAGGAAGCACATGGGGAGGGGTACCAGACCCAATCCTGGGAGATCAGGGGATCCTTCCTGGAGTAGGTGATGCCCACGATAAGTCCCGAAGTTTGCACAGAAGTCATCCCCGCATTGAGGGGAGGAAGAGAGAAAAGGTTGTGTGAAGTTTTAATGGGGAGAGAAACTATCAATACTTTAGCCAGAATAAAATTATCTTCTCAGGGCCTCTGTTTGTCATTTCTGTCCTTTGGCTAGCAGAGTTCTGTAATGCTCTCTGCCTGAAGAACAAGGTCTCCACTTCAGATCATGCCATTCAAAGCTCTCTATCCACTGGGTCTCCTACCTGTGCTCTGGTGTTCTCATATGGGATTATCCCCCATTCCCTGAGCATGTTCCTCATTCTCCCATCTTGGCTGACTACATATTCTTTATCTAGACTAGCCTTTCCTATCTTCTCTTGTGGCCAAATCTTCATCTCCTTTTGGAAAGCCCTAAATAAGAAGGCACCTTGTTTGCAAAGTCTTAACTTACTTTGTCCCGAGCTGGACTTGATTTGCCCACCTCTGTGGTCCCAGAGCATGTGCAGCGTCAATCATGTTCAGTCGTGTGTCGTAGTCATACACTTGTTTCTCTTGCCCATTGCTCTTCAGTGAGCAACATGAGGGCAGAGGCAGAGGCTGATTCATACTTATGTCCCACATGGTACCTGCCGCGTGAGAGACTTTTACCAAAAGAATCATTGAAAGAGCACCCATTTTTAAACTCAAGTCTGGGCCCAACGCTCCACTCGGGCAAGAACGCAGTACCTTAGGGAAGCCCTTTAGCCTCCTGGGCCTCCTGACTTCTTCATTTGGAAAAGAGAGACAAGAGAGGAGCGGGTTGGAAGATTAAATGAAATACCATACTTGAGTTTGTCCTGCATAGAAACTGGCCCAGAGGAGGTGCTCAGCAAACACCTGCCGAGTGAAATGGGCTGCAACCCATTGCCGCTCAGTTTGCGTGGATCCTGCTTTTTCCAGGCAGACGGTGTTAGGGCTTGTCTGACTCATAAACACTACAGTGTGAGGAGTGGTGTTGGAATTCTAATCATTTGGTGTTACAGACTTTTTTTTAAATTAAGGAGTGTTGCAATATTTTAAACTTTCAGGGGAATAGCCAAGGCAGTTGAAAGTCTGGCAAAATCTGTATCTTTAGGGCAGACGATGCTGAAAACTCTGTGTGTGGGGGTTTGCCGGTTGCTGCTGTGGAGCTGGGAGAGTTTAAAGCGATGAGGGTAAAGAAGCAGGTGTGTCTCATTCACTTGCCGTGATTTTCTGAGCAGAGGGACTCTGGGCTGCATATCCCCACTAATGCCGATTCTCACTTCTCTCCTGCTTGACATCGCCGTGATCCACATATATAGGGAGCCAGTCCTGGCTCACCTGGTTCTGTGCCGTTAGTGTATGGATGCATATTTATTCATTTCTTACTTAGCCTTTTCCCAAAAAGAACTCGCTGTGGTGAGCATATAAAATACAGCCTATGTCCCCCCAAGGTAATGCAGCTTAAGCAGAGGTACAGATTGGAATCGCCTGGCGAACTTTAAAAAGATACAGACTCCCTGCCCCCTCCAGGTTGTGAAGCATTAGATCTGGGGTGGGCCTGGGCACATCTGGAACTTTAAAAAAAAAAACCCACATGTGCCCATCCCTGGCTGGGAAGCTTTGCTCTAGATTACCCAAGCGGTCTTTCAAAACTTGGAAACCGCACACAACTGGCCAGAGCCACAGCCTGTCTGGCGACAGAGTGGGAGAAGGTGAGTTCGAGCTCCACTCCAGAAATCTGTTACTGTGTGGAACGTGGCAAGCCGCCAAGCGGGTAGCTTTAAAGGGAAGGAGGATTTGCATTTTTGTTGAAGGAGAAGATTACTCTGCAATCAGGGGGCTGAGCTAATGAGCAGGCAGCCCCTGCTGATGAAGGAAGGAGGCATTTAGATGAATGAAAGGGGTGGCGTGCTCACTGAGAAAACTTGCCTTCCCCTCTCACTGGGGACAGCAGAGAGGCTGGGGCCAGGTAGTGGCTTAGGGAGAAGCTCTACTTGGGTAAACAAAGAGAGGTTATCCAAGAAAAGGAGGAACAGGTAGATGCTATAGGGGCCAGAATCCAGAGCCTGTTAGATGCACTGAATCAGATCATATCACCCTTCTGCTTGAAACTCGCCAGTGGATTCCCACTGTAACTGGAATGAAATCCACACTCTGTGCCATGGCCTGTTGGCACCTACCTATCCTGCCCCATCCTCCTCCCCCCACCAAGTCTTCTCAGGGTTCAGGTCTAAGCTCAGATGTGACCTTAGTGAAGCCTATTAAAAGTAAACTTCCCCAGTGTTACTTTGAAACACATTACCCTATTTTATTTGTGTTTTCTCGTAGAATTTATCACTATGTAAAAATGTCTCATTTATTTACTTATGTGTTATCTGTTACCCGTCTCTCCTGTTAGAATGCAGGTGTCATGAGAGCAGATCTGTGTACCTCACTCATTACGTACCCCTGGTTCCTGGAACAGTACTAGCCACAGAGCAGGGACTCAAGAAATAAGTGCTTGAGTGAATGAATGAATGGATGGATGGATGGATGAATGAATGAATGAATCCAGATCTCAGACCAGCAAACTGGAGCCCAGAAGCCTGGGGGCCCAGAATAAAGTTCTGGCAGCTCGGGGTCAGCAACCAGGCCAAAGGCAGGATTGCACCAGAGAAGAGAGCAAAAGTGAGCTCCTTCCTAGTGGATTCCCCTACACCCTCCCACCTGGGACCTGGGCCCTGCGCCCAAGGGGAAGAAGGTAGTGTGTCCACAGGGTAGAAAGGTCACCCTCACTTGAGGTGTAGTAGGAAGGGGAGCCGGGCAGTCTCTTTCCAACATCTCTAAGAGTACGAATCTACAGTTAACAAGATGTAGAAATCCAATGAGGTATGACTCACAGAAATGTTCTCTCTGACCTTCTGCCCAGCGGGATGGAACATAATACATTTCAAGATGTAAGATGTTTCATGTGGGATTTTTAGAAAGGCACCATGATGAATAATTTGTGGTGGAGTGTGCCTGTGTGGGGTACCCAGGAATGAACACACACACACACGCACAGACACGCATGCACATCTGTTTGCGCACAGTTCTTTTTGGCTAACTTCACTTTTTGGGCTGTGTTAAGGTGCCACTCATTTTGGGAACCACTGGGCACCAGGCGAGGGTCTATCATTTAGATTGCTGGGTGCACATTCTACCCTTCAGTTACCTACTTCCTCAGTCCCCTCCTCTGGACTGTGAGCTTCTCAAAGGACTGTGTTATTTGTCTTCCTATGCCTTTACCCCAGCACTGTGTCTGCCCCACAGTCGGTACATAACACGTGTTTGTGGAACACACAAATGCATATACAGATATTTGCATGCAGGAACATATGTTCATGGAACCAGGAAATGGCCCCAGGCGCACAGGGCACCTGCAGTACTAAAGCAGTGTGTTCTGTGGGAGCCTGTATGGTGTAGGTAAGATGAATGAGCTGCATTTGGACAGCAGGCCAAGGTTCAGCCAGGGGGGGTTGCTGGCTTGTCATGTAGAAGGAAAGGCTTGAGGTTTTCTCTGGGATTTACTTCCTTACAATAAAAGGGCACCGAGGGTAAAATTACCCCAATAACATTCAAGTCATTGTCTTCCAAGGCAGGCACGTTGCCCTGACCTTGAACTCACCGATGACCTGGTGTCATTGCCCCACCACCTGCAGGCCTGTGGCAGCAGCTGCCAACACAAACCATGCTAACAGGGTTTGAGAGAGGTGCGTTTTGTTCCAGCCTACTGGGCACGGATGGCTTTGCAGCCCACAGACTGGGCAAGGATTTCTGCAAAGCTGTGTCTTGCAGGGACTGCAGTGTTGTCTTGGGAGAAACACAGATTGGCTTGAACTGGTTGAGGGGAGGAACCAAGAGAAAGAGTTTTTTTCAGGCTTTGCAGAGCTGTGAGAACCACATGGGGCAGATTTCCTGAGCTAATAGGCTCTGCCTGTGGAAGGCTGCATAGCAACAAGGGAGGGTCGATGGGGACTTCTCCATTTCTGTCCTTGTAAAGAGCTGGTCACAGATAGTAATGGCATTTTCTCATCTGATTTTTATAAGGTCCTTCATGTAAAGAGTAACCTGTAATTTTGCTTTATATGAATTGATGGAATGCCCACAGTCCCAAACCCTTTCCTTGAACTACCTCATTCAGTCCTCACAGTATTTTTATCCCCATTATCACAAACGAGGAAGCTGAGACTTGGAAGGGTTAATAAGCATATTCACCATAAAATCACTCACTCAGTACATGACAGAGCCAGCATTTGAACCCAAGGCAGGTAATGAGTTAACAGGACACCCATGAATTTGCAAAACTTGAGATTTTTCTTTTTCAACAGAGATCACTATAGTGTCTTTGTCCTCTTTGCCTTTGTTTGGGTGGAGAAGTGGCATAGCCAAGGGCATTGGGATTGGAAACCTCCGTGAATTTGCCAGATGGAGTCTGGAAATGTTGGGGGGCCTTGGGGCAAGAGCCCTCAGCTGTTCTCGTGGCAACTGGGGAGGCTCTGAGGCAAAGCCAGAGGGCACTCAAGCCACTCACAGACCAGCTGGGAGCCACCACCTGGTCTCTTCTTGAGGGTCTGTGATTGGCTAGTATTAGGAAGAAAAGCCAGAACATGGAATTTACAGATGGCTTGTGGAGGGTTGAGTCTGGGGGACATCCAGGTGGAAAGAGGTTGGCAAAGAATGAAAATAAATCTTCGACCAAAAAGTAAGGCAGCAGTGGGCAGGAGGTCTGGGTTGCCCAGGGGACAAGCTGGTCCTTGAAGTGGTTGAAACAAAGAGAAAGGGGAGGAAGCGCCAGGAATAGAATGGGAAATCAGTGGGAAATTTAAACACTGAATTAGAAAATCTGAAATGAAACCAGTGTTGGGGGACAAGAGAAGCCTTTTTTTGTTGTATTGGTATAAAAGAGAGAGCTTGTGATTCTCAGACCTCGTCTCCTGTTGTTAAGAGCATAGTGGTAGATGTGGAAATTGAATTGAGATGCGTGGTTTTGGCAGAAATGTTGGGAGGGAAAATGGGCTAATGCTGGTCCCATTTTGACAGAGAATTAAGCTGATTTTAAAAGACAAAAAAAGTAAGAAGAAAAGGTAGGACGGTTAGGACAAAGAGAGGCCGAGAACTCTACTAGGGTCTCCATTGAAAATTTGTAATGTGCGTGGCAAGGCAGCTTATTCCAAAGACTGGGCTACCAGAAATATCCTGTTAGCTTGTTTTCCTAAATCAAATTAAATTTGGTTGCAAGCCTCCATTTATCGGGATGGAGAAGGGGTTCATATTAATGGTGTACATGTGGATTTTTTAAAAACAGCTTTATTGAGATATAATTTACATACCATGCAATTCACCCTTGAAAGAGTTTAATTCAGTGCCTTTTAGCATACACACAGAGTTACACAACCATCACAATTTTAGAACATTGCATTACTCTAAAAAGAAATCCTGCTCCCATTAGCAGTACCCTAATCCTCCCAGTGCTACCCAACTACCAGTCTATTTTCTGTCTCTGTGGATTTGCTGATTCTGGACATTTCACTAAATGGAACCATACAATATGTAGTCCTTTGTGACTAGCTTTTCACTTAGTGTAATATTTTCAAGATTCTTCCATGTCATAGCAAGACCTGAACCTCATTCCTTTTTATGGCTGGACACTACTCCCTTGTGTGCCTATGCCTCACCCTGTTGACCCATTCATCAGCTGATGGACGTTTGAGATGTTCCCACCTTTCCATATTTATGAATAATGCTGCTATGAACATTCATGGACAAGTTTTTGAGTGGATCTCTGTTTTTGTCTCTCTTTGTTATATTCCTAGAAGTGTAATTCTTGGGTCATACAGGAACTCTTATGTTTGGGGTGTTGTTTTCATCCCTAAAGTTGTAACAGAGTTATAAGGGGTTATGTGTACATTTTGGGGAAGGACCTCTGTACTTCGATCCACACGAACACCACAAGATGCTCATTGCCCAAATCCTTGTGGTTCCTTTGAAAATTATTGGTTCTGCTATTTCCTGGGGCCTCGTAATCCCTCTGTGCCAAACTCTGCAAAGGGACGGCTGCTGTTTGCCAAGGCTGGCGTGCTTTCAGTTCTCGTGCTTGGCAGCCGTGTGCTACCCCATCGGAAGCCCAGCTACCACCTAGGGGATCACAGGGAAAGAAGAATCTGCCTTGGCTGCTACTTAAGGACGCGGCACCATTACCATCCTCCACTAAATCCGCCATCCGCAACTCACTTCTTTACCTCTATAACTGCACCAGTGTTGAACTTTCCCATTTATAGTTATTTATTCAGGAACATGTTAAAGGTTGTTTTACTTTGTTTTGCTTTAATGGCCAGAGCTGGTACATTTGTCTCTCTCTTTCTTTTTTCTCCTCCCCTCCCCCTCCCCCTCCCCCTCCTCCTCCTCCTCCCCCTCCCCCTCCTCCTCCTCCTCCTCCTCCTCCTCCTTCTTCTTCTTCTTTTCCTGTTTAGACTTCCTTTGTGTTAAATGGACCATCTTCTGTGGCACACTTCATGAATAGAATCTGGACTTTTTGTGTATATTTGCCAGTTCTTAAATATGCTGTTTTGAGTAGTGAAAGTTTTATCAGTTATGTTTGTCGTTAACGTCCCATTGATCTTTTGTCTTTGGTTTATGTAGTAGTAAGACCACTCTCTCATCTTTATCAGATAGTTTAATACGTATTCAGTTTACCCTTGACCAACCCAGGGTTTGGGGCACCAATTCCACACAGCTGAAAACCCACGTATAACTTTTGACTCCCCAAATCTTACCTACCAATAGTCTACTGTTGGCCAGAAGTCTTACTGATAACACAATTTTTACATATTTTGTATGTTATTTGTACTGTATACTGTATGCTTATCATAAAATAAGTCAGAGAAAAGAAAGTGTTATTAAGAGAATCACAAGGAAGAGAAAATACATTTGCAGTACCATAGTGTATTCATGGAAACAAATCCATGGGTAAGTGGACTCCTGCAGCTCAAACCTGTGCTGCTCAAGGGTCAACTGTAGCTTAATCAGTTTTAATACACAATTTGTTGCCCTGTTTGAGATTTGTTATTTTGTATCACCAAGACCTAAGGCTCAATGGATCATTTTTATGTTGGCATTTCACAGTGGTTCTTTTTCACACTTTTTTTTTTTTAAATTATTGAAGGTAGTTGAGATAGTGTTATATTAGTTTCAGGTGTGCAACATAGCAATTTGACAAGTCTATGTGTTATGCTATGCTCATAAGTGAAGCTATCATCTGTCACCATACAATGCTCTTACAACACCACTGATATATTCCCTGTGCTGTACTTTTCATCCTCCTGACTTACTCCGTAACAAGGAGCCAAGACCTCTCACTTCCCTTCACCATTTTGTCCATCTCTTCATTCCCTCCCCTCTAGCAACCATCAGTTTGTTCTCTGTATTTCTGACATGCTTTTTTGGTTTATTTGTTCATTTGTTTTGTTTGTTACATGGTATGTGTCTTACTCTGATTTACTTACTTGCTTCATTTAGCATAATACCCTCTAGGTCCATCCATATAGCCATGAATAGTAAAATCTTATCTTTTTATGGCTGAGTAATATTCCAATATGGATATACCACATCTTTCTTATCCATTGATCTTGTGATGGACACTTAGGTTGCTTCCATATCATGGCTATTGTAAATAATGCTAAAATAAACAGGGATGCGTGTATCTTTCCAAGTTAGTGTTTCTGTTTTCTTTGGGTAAAAAACCAGTAGTGGGATTACTGGATCATGTAATATTTCTATTTTTAATTTTTTGAGGAACCTCCATACTGTTTTCCACAGTGGCTATACCAATTTACCTTCCTGCTAACAGTGAACAAGAGTTTCCTTTCTTCCACATCATCGCCAATATTTGTTATATCTTGTCTTCTTGATACTAGCTTCCTGATAGGTGTAAGGTGATAATTCAGTATGATTTTGATTTACACTTTTCTGATGATCAGTGATGTTGAGCATCTTTTCATGTGTCTGTTGTCTTTTTCCCACTTTTGTGTTACTTCTAATATGCCATTTATTACATTCCTTTACTAGTTTGAATTCTGTTTCTGAAGTGTATATTAGCCTTGTGATAAGTTTTTAATATAGTCCTGTTCAATTTCAATAACTGAAGCTTTATAATTTACCATCCAGTGGGATGGATCCAACCTTACTTTTTTTTTTTTTAAGTCTTTGTTTTCTTTATTCCTCCAGATGAGTTTTACCATGTACTTGTCTGGTTCTAGAAAGTGTTCCAATTGGTCTTAATAAATATTGGATTAATTTATAAGTCAACATAGGACATAGTTTCATCACCTGAACCAGCTCAGTGCCCTTAACTGTCCCTCCCAAGCCTGGGGGCCCATCCTGTGTCCCCCATACTGCCCAGTCCTCCTGCCTCCTCCTCTCCCTCCCAGAAGAAGTTGGAAATTTACCTTTAGAGCAGGGAGCATCACTCTTTTTATTCAGATTTTCTTTATTTCTCTTAACAGAGTTTTACAGTTTTCTTCAAGTCTTCTGTGTCTCAAACTAAATGAGTGTGCAGGTATTTAATGTTTTATATTGCTGTTGCAAATAATATTTTCCCCCTGACTTTTTATTTTTAAGTTGTCTGGCATTAGGATAAGCAAAAGTTATTGATTTTTGTGGCTTGAGTTTGTTTACTCAACTTCAAGCAAGTCTGGTTTCTGGTTAATTTTCTAGGAATATAAACACGTTTTCTGGAAATGGTGATACTTGCATTTTTTTTCTTTTGCCGTCTTTGCACTTTTTTTCCTTCAATAATTTTCCGTTAATATTTCTAAAATGGTCAAATAGAGATAGTGGCAATGGACATTTGCTGTTTTGTTTCCAATAGGTTTAAAACTAGTGCTTCACAATAAGTATTCTTATCCTTTCCACCAGGCTAAGACAGATTCTGCACTAGTTTTGAAGATAAATTAATTAAAAATTAAGGCTCCGTTTCACCGAGTCCTTTGTTGGCACATATTTAATAATTATGTGTATCTAAGAACTTCCTTTCTTTGAATATGCTGCATTATAAAAATAGGGTTTTTTAAGAATTTGTACTAGATTTACAACTGAGAAAACTCTACTTGATTACTGATGATATTAAATGTTCAATATTTTCCTGGTATTTTCATGAGAAAGATAAACCACTCTCCAGCTCCATTTTCCCCATTTCCTTCCTTTGTCTCTTCTCATCTCCTCCTTCTTTGTTCTTTCTCTTCCTCTTCCTGTCTTCTCCCCATTTCCCCTCCTCCCCCCTTCCTAGTCCGTTCTCTCCTTTTCTCTCCCTTCTATCCCCCTCCATCCCTTGCTTCTGGTGGTGTTTTTTTCAGCTTGGGGAGTCAGGGCCACTACTTTTATAAGCTAACCTAGGTAATAACGTCATCATTCAAGAATATGAGATTATATAATAATAAGTGGCTTAGAGAAATTCTCCTCTAAGTCCAGTAGTAACAACGATCTTATTTGAGAAGTGGACAAGGGGATTGTAGGTTGTTGTGCAGGAGAATCCTACACCCTGGGGTCCCCTTTGGGAAATGAATATGCCACCCCTGAGTAGGTGACTTTGGGGGTGATATGGGTGGGCCAACTATTCAGGAGTTGGATACGTTCACCTAAACAGAACAACTGATCTAGAATGGTGAGGCTGACAGAGCATGAAAGAGACTGGTGAGAGGAATGGGTTCCACTTGGTGTTCAACTGGGCAGGACAGGCAAGGAAGCAAGATAGGCTCTTTTTTTTCCTGGGACTCTTCTGTCTCTGCTGGTTACTTAACTTTCCAACCAAGGAATTAGCTTGGCCATTTGCTCTTGGTCTTTTGGGTCTGAAAAATCAGGGTCCATCCATGCTGTAAGGGTTGCGTATGGCTTCATTTTGGGTAGGTCCTTCTTTTTTTCCCCTAAGTGTAAAAGGTGAAATCTTATAGTTATTCTTATTATTTCAACCCTAGCTCTGATTTGGGGGGAAGCTTGTGGAGCTTCTCTTTGAATTTCCCGTCTAGAACACTGTTAAGTGGGAGTCTCCAAACCTCTCTTTGATTTCACTCCTGAACTAACTCTGCAGCAATGTTGACTGATACCTACGTGGAGATTGTCTTCAACCACTGGCCTCTTAGGATCTCAGTGTTGCTGTATTTGTTTTCTTTTTCCCTCTTGGTAGCTGTGTCACAGGGTGTGGATCTTCATTCTATTCAGTTGTGGCTATTTCTTCTGTGGTGGAGGCAGTGGGATGTGTTATTATGAGCAACACAGCCCCACCTCTTAAAGTCAGAATGACCTTGGCCAACTATTTAAGTCCCATGTAACTTGGCTTCTCCAATATATGACAGGAATCATGCACACTCTCTCCATACAGTTGTAAGAATGAGATTATCCATATATAGGGCTTTATACAGTGCCTGAAAGGGGTGGGTGTTCTATAAATACTAGCTGTAACTATATTGTGATAGTCCACTGATATGGCAAAGCTGTAAATTAGGTTTTCTGCAGTTCTGTGTGTTCTCCATTTAAAAATTCTGGCTCCAGTTATAATGTGGGTGTTCCCCCCCACCATCACCAAGCAATTCTGCGACACAGCTGGATATCCTACAATTCAGCTTAATTCTGATACAGTACCTGGAGAGAGCATCTGATCCCACCAGTGAAAGTCTCAGTCCCATCAGACTGCCCCCACTTGAGACATCAGTCACAAGTCCAGGTTGTCACCTGTGCTTCTTGGCCAGCTGACTATAAATCAAAGGTTTCCATGTTCCCCTCCTTGGGTTCAGTGGATTTGCTAGAGCAGCTCACAGAACTCAGGAAACCTGTTTACTCACTAGGTTATCAGTGTATTACAAAGGATATCAAAAGATACAAATCAGCAGCCAGATGAAGAGATACAAAGGGCAAGGTCCCCACAAAAGAGCTTCTGTCCCTGTGGAGCTCAGGACTGGCAGGGTGACGTGTGCAAGTATTCTGTTTCACCAATCTGGAAGCTCTCTGGACCCCATCCTCTTGGTTGTTTATGGGGGCTTTATTAGATAGGCACTGTTGATTAAATCATTGGTCATTGGTCATGGAGTCAGCCTCCAGCCTCTTTCCCTCTGGGAAGTCAGGAAGTGGGACTTTTAAATTCCTATCCTTTAATCACATGGTTGGTTTTCCTGGCAGCAACCCTCATCAATAGGTGATGCCCAAAATTACCCCATTAGCATAACAAACACCTTTATTGCTCTCATCGCTTAGGAAATTCCAAGAGTTTTGGGAACTCCATGCCAGGAAGAATGAATGAAGACCAAATATATATTTCTTATTATAAATCACAATATTACAGTGTTGTATCTCTGTTGTACTTACTCACCCCACTTGTTTTTTCCAGTCACTCTCTGGAGATTTTAAGTTTATTATAGTATCCTAAGTTCATTGCCCAATATTGTTTTGATAATTTATTTCTTCCTACATCTTTAAAGTAAGTAGTAGTTGTGCATCCGGCTCTGTCTAGTCTTCAGAAAATCAAAAACCACTATTTAAGATCAACTTCCCCTCCTCTGCTTAATCTTAGTATGCTTGGATCCGTTTTTCATCTCCCTGAGTCAAAAGGCTTCCTTCCCTTCCCCCCTGACTTTGATAGCTGCCAGTGGCCCAGCACAGACATGGCATTTTTCTTTGCCATTCAACAGCCAAGCATCTTGAACCTTATGACCGAAGTTGGGGCTTAATTTTTTTACTGAAGCCTTGGTGCTTCCTATCCTCAGGTAAGGGTCTCTTGTCCTAATGCAGCTTGTGCACTGGAAGACTAGGACCAAAGGGAGGAGTATTTGATCTTCTTGCTAATTTGCCCTTTGGAGTTAAAAAAGCTTTTGAGGGGGTGCCTCGGTGGCTCAGTTGGTTAAGCAGCTGCCTTTGGCTCAGGTCATGATCCCAACATCCTGGGATCGAGTCCCACATCGGGTTCCTTGCTTGGCAGGGAGCCTGCTTCTCCCTCTGCCTCTGCCTGCCATTCTGTCTGCCTGTGTTCGCTCGCTCTCTCTCTCTGACAAATAAAAAAAAAAAAAAAAGCTTTTGAGGCTATGTGTCTTTTAAGATTAATTTTGGAACATACCTTACTTGGTTTTGTTATTGTTTTTGTTATTGTTATTGTTTCTGTTGTTTTAAGACATTTGACATTTTTTTACTTTGGCAAATTTGCCCTGGAAGGAATCCTCTGGAGATGATGCTACTCAAGTTATTAAAAAAAACCACTCTACTTATACTTTTACTTTATCTGTGAAATTATAGTTTGTGTAATGAATTTAATTAAGTCTCTGTAATAAGTGGTATTGTAGTCAGAACAATATTTTATTAAAGGTTAATGATTTTTGAGAGGAGAAGCACCACAACAGCTTTCTACGTTGTCATCTCACAAAAAACAAATTATTCTTTGAATCGTTGCCTACGTCTAGAAATTCTTTTAATATCTTTCAAATGTCACGGTCTTTCCAGATTAAGAAGAAGAGGAAGGATCTGTGAATAATTTGACCAGGGAGCTGCCTGTAAAAGTCAATTTCTGATGGTGATTACGCATGTCACAGAAACCTGATTACTGATGATGGAGCAGGTATTCTCAGCCTTGTTCTAGCTAAGACTTGCTTTAGCCCATCAATTCCTAACGGTTTCATTTATTGGAACCACTACATTGCCATCAAACACTTTGTGGACCCATGAAATCAAGTGGCTTTAAACATTTTCAACAGAGCCTACACATGATGAATACCATAGTAATTGATGATTCACCCAGTCATAAATAAATTGCATTTCTTCACTCTGCCTTAACCTCTAGGAGGCCCACTAACGGAGAAAAGATAACATCTAATAATGAGAAGACTGGTTGTTTTTCTAGATGTCAAAGTTTTGAGGTCAGTTTCCAGCAAGGACAGAGTCATTTGAGAACATTATTTACCATGTCTTTTTCTTGGCTGTGGCTGTAGATCATCATTTAGGACCATGGAGACTAATTTGGAGAGGACAGGGCTGCCCCTCCAAATGGGAGGTAAGGAGGTGACATGTCCTGACCAAGAGGTCCTGTCCACTTGCTGGAGGCAGTTTGCTAGATGGTGAGCCCTGGATATCGAGGACTGTGGCCTATTGCTCTTGTATCCTCAGCAGCAGACAGTTCTTGAATGTTTCTTGAGTGGATGCCATGGAGTTTTGGGGTATAGGATGTTCTAGCAAAACCCTAGCATTTCAGTTTTGGAAGCTCTTCTCCACCCTCCAGCCGTCAAAAGTCCTTGAGCTGAAGCTTTGGTTCATAAGTGAAAATGCATTTTCATATCACTTGGGAACTTCAAAAAAAGTGATATTTAGGGCGCCTGGGTGGCTCAGTGGGTTGGGCCGCTGCCTTCGGCTCAGGTCATGATCTCAGGGTCCTGGGATCGAGTCCCGCATCGGGCTCTCTGCTCAGCGGGGAGCCTGCTTCCTCCTCTCTCTCTCTGCCTGAGTCTCTGCCTACTTGTGATCTCTCTCTGTCAAATAAATAAATAAATCTTGAAAAAAAAAAAAGTGATATTTAGGCCCCATCCTGAGATTCTGATTTAATTAATCTGGGATGGGGGTCAGGCATAAGTATTTTTCAAAAGTTTTCTCATGTGACACTAATGTACGGTCAAGGTAGAAGACCTCTGCGCTAACAGACTTACATAGTTGAAAACCCAAGATAAGGTGTGTTAGAATCCACACTTGATCAGGGCTGGTTGGGAGCCTCCGATGAGTAAGAACTCTATATCTTACAAGTAGTTGAAATCTGGGAAGTTAAATCTAGAATGATCTTTCAGAGCTTTTCCTCCTTTGCATTTCCATTGCTTCTTGTTTTTCTCTTGACTGTCCCTTGGGGAGGAGGATGAGAGTAGTCCAGGAATGGGCATTGAGAAACTTGGATCTTGGATTTTGATTCATACTACCTGTGATCTTGGCCAAAACACCTGAGATCTCAGAATCTTAGCTTTGTAATTGGTGAAACAAAGACTTGGAATTTTAGAATCTTTTCTAAATTTTGGAAATTCTAGATTTTTTGGATTTTTAGGAATTCTAAATTTTGTGCTGACCCATTCCTACAGTAGTGAGTCTGTGATGTTTGTGGTACTTAAGCCTAGAGAGAACCTTAGGAAAATGAATTACGCTAATGTCATAATTATTTACAGACTGCTGCTCTAGTCTGTGGGTAATTCCTAAATATAAGACAGTCCATCTGTAAGTGAATTCCCCTCTGTTTTCTTGAAGAACGAATATTAAAGGGTGGCAAAAGGACTAAGTCTACTTACTTTAGTCATCAAAAATATTTGTATTCATCAAATTTCTATCTTAATAGGAAGGGAAACCAAAATGGGCAAAGCAAGAAATTTTGGGTAATTGATTTAATATGATGTCTTGTTTAATAGTAATGGCCATCAACTTTTATTAATTGCTTGCCATGTACTAGATGCAGTGTTAGGAGCTCTGTGCATATCCCCATGTTGATAAATCACAATAACCATATGAGGTAGACTCTATTATTTTCCCAATTTTATGGTTATGGAAATTGAGACATATGAATGTTAATTAGCTTGCCTAAGGTCACTAACCAGGAAGTAGCAGATCAGGGGTTTGAATTCAGGAAGCCTGGTTCTTAGCCAGTAAGTCCAGTTGCCTCTAGAATAACAGCTTTTACTTCTCCGATGTGTTGCTTGTAAGAGCCCATCTTACCTGCTTAAGAGCTTCTGTGAGGTATTCTTCTTCTTTTTTTTTTTAAGATTTTATTTATTTACTTGACAGACAGAGATCACAAGTAGGCAGAGAGGCAGGCAGAGAGAGAGGAGGGGAAGCAGAAGCAGGCTCCCCGCTGAGCAGAGAAGCCGATGCAGGGCTCATCTCAGGACCCTGTGATCATGACCTGAGCCAAAGGCAGAGGCTTTAATCCACTGAGCCACCCAGGGACCCCTGCGACGTATTATTCTTATCTTCATTTTCTAGATTGGCTCAGAGATTTTAAATAATTTATGCAAGATCATTCAGTCTGTGTGCAACAGTGCTCAGATTTGAACTTGGTCCAGGTGGCAGTGAAAGTGATTGTACCTTTGCTCCATGTAGCCATTCAGGGGCCCAGGATGATGGAGGGGCTGTCAGCTTCAGCCCATGATTTCCAAAGCCACTCCATTCAGCAGCACATGGGGGGAAAGAGAGTGGAGGCTCATGCAGGAGGTTTTGGTGAGCCGGGCCTGGAACTGGCTCATGTCTCTTCCACCTACATCCCACTGGCCACTCCACACAGAACAGTTTTCTGGAAAATGTAGTCTAGATGTGTTCTTGGGAATGACGGGAAGTGGGGTTGGTGGACAGCTGGTCAGATTCTGCTGCAAGAGGCAAAGATAATGAAAATATCAAACATTACTGATTCTTGCTGTTAAAGCAGGCAGTGATCTAGATCCAGTTTACAAACATTAGCTCAATATTCTCCTAACAATCACCAAGATAAGTACTACTTCTTACAAGCGCCAAATTTGAGAGACATCAAGAGAAATCAAGGGACTTTCCCAAGGTTATACAGATAGATGATAGAGTGACAAAACTTGAATTCAAACCCAGGTCTTGTCTGACTCTGGAATCAGTATCCATAACCATTCTGTAGGTTTACATCTTCTCGGTGCAAGCCGGTCAGGAGAGTGGGGTTCCTGCCCCACTTTTGCCATTAACAGTACAAGCAGGACTTGAGTAATGAGGCACCTGAGAATGTGGGGAGCACTGGTTATTGTCCCTCTCTCCTACCCAAGACCCAGCATGAAGGGTCGGAGTCTGGTATAGGAGCTGGTAGAACTACTTAATGGATTTCTATTTTTTTGTTTAAAGATTTTATTTATTTATTTGACAGAGAGAGATAAAGTAGGCAGAGAGGGAGGAGGAAGCAGGCTCCCCACTTGAGCAGGGATCCCGGTGCGGGGCTCGATCTCAGGACCCTGAGATCATGACCTGAGCCAAAGGCAGAAGCTTTAACCCACTGAGCCACCCAGGCGCCCCCTTAATGGACTTCTAATAGTTAGCTTTTTCTAAGTCCTGCATCCACATACATTCAAACAGATGTAACGTGTTCTCCCCTGATTACTCCTGGCTTGCTGTCTTTGCAGCTGTAGTCAGGTACATTAGCAGGGAACCAGGTGCCTGCCTTTTCGTTGATATTTAACACAGTGCCTTTCAAGCTCTAGCATGCCCATAAATCACCTGGGGTCTTATTAATATGAGGATTGTGCTTCAGTAGTCCTGGGGCAAGGCCTGAGATTCTGCATTTCAACCACCACCGTACCCCCCCCCCCACCGCCCCATGCCCAGGTGATGCCCACCCTGCTATCAGCCACACTTCGAACAGCAGGAATCTGGTGTTTGTGTAATAGTTAGAATCAGCCTGCTCCCTTCTCAGTTTGTTTCAGCTCTTTGTTCCCATCTGCCATTTCCCTTACTACAGTGCACTGTAGCTAATAGGATAGGTGTCTGTCTCCTCAACTGGATTCTGAACCCACTGATGCTTGACATATTTATGTCTGGCATAGTGCCTGACTCACAATCATTGCGAAATCGTGTGTTCTGAATGGATGACTAGTGACTGCAAGCGTAAGTATAAAGAGAGGCTTCAGGAGTCCTGCTCTTGAGGAAATGTCCAGGCCATTACTTCTCACCCTGTAATGTGCTATATGAAAACTGCTAGCTGGCCATCAGCAGGTTCCACAGGGCTTTTGATCCTTTTGGTTTCTTCACTGTTCACATGGCACTGCAATGTGATGCAAGACCAAAGAATAAAAGGATACATAGGAAATTGCTGGGCTAGTGTTAGTTGGGGGGAGGGAGGGTATCCAGGAAGAAAGATCCGGAATTCACAGTCCACATGGTTCCAACCAGCCAAGATTGAAAATTGCATTTCCTACTTGGCTTTTTCTTGTACGTACTAGGTTTTGAATCTGGGGGTACTTCTACAGCCCAAACTAAGAAAACAAAATCAAACCCTGTAGTATACGTCCTTCCCCCAAAAAACCCTTTCACATTTTGTTTTCATTCTTCTTATTACCATTTAAAAAAATTTTTTTTAAGATTTTTTATTTCACAGAGATGGAGAGATCACAAGTAGGCAGAGAGGCAGGCAGAAAGAGGGGGGAGCAGGCTCCCCGCTGAGCAGAGAGCCTGATGTGGGGCTCGATCCCAGGACCCTGAGATCATGACCCGAGCCAAAGGCAGAGGCTCAACTCACTGAGCCATCCAGGAGCCCCTTCTTATTACTATTTTTATTTTCCTTATTGTTGAGGAACCAGAATCTCTGGGGCCCATAGCTGTCTGAAACGGGATGGTGTCATCCCACTTTGAAAAGACGCTTTTCCCCCAAGTGGTGGCCCTTGAGGTTCTCTATGGGGCTAAGCCATTTTGTGGATCACCAAACCTCTCAAACATCTGATGGGATTTGTGGCCCCTCTGCCCAGGGGTACACACAGATGCAAAATGTTGCATTTGACTTCAGGGAGTTCAGGCTGTCTTTGGACCCTGGATTAAGAAGGCCTGGAAAGGGGCACCTGGGTGGCTCAGTGGGTTAAAGCCTCTGCCTTCGGCTTGGGTCATGATCTCAGGGTCCTGATCGAGCCCCGCATCGGGCTCTCTGCTCAGCAGGGAGCCTGCTTCCCCCTCTCTCTCTGCCTACTTGTGACCCCTCTCTCTCTCTCTCTGTCAAATAAATAAAAAATAGCTTTAAAGAAATTAAAAAAAAAAAAAAGTAGGCCTGGAAAGAAGAAACATGAAGATTAGGGCATGTGTAAGGCAGGATAAGATTTAAAGAGGTTCTCTCTCTCCCTCTCCTCTGTTCCTAAGTGGAATTTCACACAGCTAGTCATGGACAGGGTTCTATCTTGTGTTATTTCGGCTGCTCAGAGAAAGCCTGACTTCTTTTCAGACACAAGACAGTCTCAGAGATGACCAGAGATGTCAACAGCCATAATTATTGTGCTGCGTAGGTCACTCTGTTAGTTCTGCTTCTTTAGCAAGATTAGATTTTATTGTCCCAGGCCCTGGTACAGTGTTTCCTATCCAAAGCGCTCCCACGTGCTCTATTCATTATTTTCTCCGCCTGCAGTACCGTCATCAGATGAATACCAATCATTCTGGTGGATAGTTTTCAGTGCTGTTTGGAGTTACTGTTTTTCAGCTTGGTTAACGTTAGTATTAGCAGTAATAATGCAGAAGTGGGGGGAGGGAGTTATAGCTTATGTTTATCATCAGGAGAACAGTGTTTTCTTTTAGCCGGAGTCAATGTAGTTGTCATGATTTCTAAAGTAAAGAAGAGAAAGAACAGGGTTCCTCATTGTCTGACTGTCATCTCCAGTTCATGAAAGTGGTGGCAGAAGGTCTTGGTCCTTGCCTTGGGGCTTGGCTCATTGCAGCAATGGTGCGTTTTTCATTTGAGCTGCATCTGGGAGGGTGAACTTGACTTTGCATAATATTGCAATGCTTGGGGGCATCTTACTTCTATCTCTCTGAGTTCCTGCTCTGTTGGAAAGGATGCAAAGCTCCAGAATCATAGGGACTATTTCCCATGTGTTTGTATATCAATTAAATTATGCCTTCATATCTGGGGGAAAAGATGGAGAATTGTTATTTGGACATTTTGGCTGTCTAACCTTCCATTTGCTCTCCAAGTAGCACCACAATCTCCTTTTGCGGGAACTGCCTCTTCCCCAGTGTTACAGTCTGCCAGGTAACCAGGTGCCCTGTCTTCCCCTCGCCAAGGGGCAGGCATGTGAATCAAACTGGGCCAACAGTACCTTCCCTGCCCTGAGATTGCAGACTCAAACAGCATGATTAGGGGACTGAAGGTGGTTGGAGAGCAGTCATTTCTAACAGCAGGTCTTCAACAAGATGAGTCCTATCCCTGGCCAGTTAAATCAGAATCTCAGAGGACAGGGTCAAGACATCAATATTCTTTAAAAGCTTTAAAATCTCCCCTGATGATTCCAGCGTGCAGTCAGGATGAGAACCACTGCCAAAGATACTGCTTCTGGAGCTTCCAGACCTGCCTGCTTCCTTGCTACCCTCCTCATTCAGTCTGTGAGCTCCTGAAAGCCTTCCTTTAAATCCTCAGAATATTTACATTAATCAGAGTTGGTTTTGTTTCTGGTAGCAGATGAGCCCTGATATTAAGATAAAAAATAATTGTACGGCTGTGTTTTACTCTGAGCCTAATACAAGTAAACTGCCTTGCCAAGAAACCCAAAATGATGGATCCAACAGCTTAAAGCCAACAAATAGTCTTCCTTTCCTAATGGAAAAGCAAGATCGGCTCATGGAAGATAAGCCCATTATTCCACCAGCATAAATACTGCAGCTTTGCATGGTATTAGGAAAAAATTTTTTAAGAATCCCTGGAAGGCTTAAGTAAAAGGACACTCTAAGTACCAACATGCTCTCTTTTCCTTCTTTAGGCCCACTAGAGATAAATTAACAGGTAGCCAAATACCTACTTACTGGCAGCAAATATGTGTAAATCAGGGAATTTGCAGGCACTCTTCAAAGGCAGTTGGCAACAGCAGGGCTTCCTGGATCTTCAAAGAGTTTCTAAGTGCCTTAGATTTTCCAGTTGGCATCACAGAAGAGGAAATTGCATTTTAGGGAATGAGGGTGATAAGTGGCCAGTGAAAAATGGAAATTTTTCCAAAAAACAGATTTCATTTTGATTGTGTTGCAAATCCACACAGGAGCCACTCTGGCCTGATCCTTCTCCCCAGGTGCACAGTTGAATTTCAGGCTTCTGAACGAAGGTGCAGAGATATTTTATGCAGCTTTCCCGTGAGAAGAGAGAGGAAAGAATTTGTAATTTGGTGGGCCACACTGTGAATCATTTATCTGCATTTATAGTCCCATCGCTTTAATCACAACCAAATATTGAAGCAGAGTGATCTTGATGGGAAATAAATGTATTCTTTATTAAGTGCAAAGAAAGGAGAACTCTACATTGTTGTAAAAGAGATTCACACACAGCTAGTCCGTGGGGATTATCGTCAAGTGTATTAATGGCCTCCGTAGGCCACTTCCAGAGATGGGAAGTTAGAATGCTGTTGTCTCTTTAAAACTCTCAGGACTTCTTTTGCTCACAAAGGACCTCTGAAGTTACTGGGCTTCCTTATAATATCTGTGAGGGAAGGGCTTAGGATCCTGGGATCTTTGGGTTGGATGGCACCAAAGGGGGCATCGGTGGCAGCCATTAGCGCACTAGAGGCATCCTTTCAGCGATATTGCTTTTCAGGCTAATACATGTCTTGGCTTAAGATGCCCAAGGCACAGCTTTTAGGTTCTACACCCAGGCAGTTCTTCCATCTCCATGTGAACGGCTTGCATCTCCTCTTCTCAGCATCTCCACTGCCGCCCCTCATGTTCAGTTACCATAAACTTTGCCGGGCCATTGCCATAATTTCCTAACAGGTTGTCTTGCTTCTGTGCTTGCCTTTGTCCCCCCCAACACTGCAATTCACTCTTCACAATACAGCCAAAGTGCTCTTTTAAACACACAGCTCCGGTTTTATCATTCCCTCATTTAAAAGTCTGATAATATCCCATCTCAATAAAATAAACCCCAAACCCCTTGTGGTAACCATAAAGGCCTATGATTTTTTTTTTTAAAGATTTATTTACTTACTTGAGAGAGAGCGAGAGCGCAGTGGGGGAGGGAGAGGGAGAGAGACTCCTCAAGCAGACTCCCTGCAGAGCGTGGAGCCTGACAGAGGACTCAGTCTCACAACCCTGAAATCACAACCTGAGCCAAAATCAAGAGTCAGACACTTAACCAAGTGAACCACATAGGCACCCCACCCCCACCATAAGGGCTGATGATTTAACACCTGCTTCCTTTTAAATCCTACCTTGTATGTCCCTTCCCTTTGCACTTCCTATTCCAGACACAATAGCTTCCCCCCTCCCCATTCTCAATGGTCCTTAAATTAAAGGACCTCTGGTGCTTTAAACACACTGACCTTATTCCTACCCCAGAACCCTTGTAATTATTGCTTTCTTTGCCTACCATCTCTTCCCCACATCTTTCCATGGCTACTCCTTCTTATAACTCAGATCTTAGCTAGTAGCTCTTTAAACTTAAATATGAACACTTGCTTGTTTTTCCCCCTCTGAACCACTGCATTGAACAATTAAGAGACAAACTCCCATTTGACATTCTGCTGCATAGAAAAGATCCCACTCTTTTCCACCATGTTAGCCTCTTGGTTGTCTTTTCTATCAAGCTTATTTCAGCAAATAGACTTCTCTATCCAAACTCAGAAACTGAGTAGGTACATTTACTTATTAAATAAATCCATACCGTCTGAACTTTGATTACTCAAGAGAACTTCAGTTATTTTTTTGATGAAGCTCGAGAAGCAGCTAATGCACTGGGTGGCATCCCTTATTATTCAGACTTGTATCCAAACTCTCATAGGTTTACGTAATGAAGGATGCATATAGTTTATTTATTTGGGTGTTTTTGGGGTGTGTGTAGGGTCTCTATTCACACTCTAGAATATGAGCTTTATTGAAGGCAGATCTGTATCCTAGCCTTATGGTTTATTCAGCATAGTGCCCGGTGCATAATAGATGCTAAGTGAATAGTTGTTGATCAAATGAGTGAAGAGAATGTTATGTGCAGGGGCTTACTGTCTCCTGAAGCCAGAGTGAAGATCTCCATCTTTCTTCCACTTTGGTTTTGTGCAGCCCATTTGTGGACAAATTTCTAGGCCCTCAGAGATCTCTCATTTCTACTTCTTATTAGATCTAGCCCATAATGGCTACCCATTGTAATCTCTTTGGATACCACTTAGGCCATTAGCTACACTCTAAACTTCCTCAAAACCATTCATTTAATAAAAGTGCATTTTTAAAGCACTGACTATGTATTAACCTAGTAGTAGCTACTGTGTGTGTGTGTGTGTGTGTGTGTGTGTGTGTGTGTGTATGTTGCATGGGGGAGGGACTATTAAGAAAGAAAGAAAAGAAAAGGAAAACATAATCCTGGTCATTAAAGAAGTTCTTCAGGGCTATTGATGTATCTGAATTTTTTGGTTTAGCTTTCAAACCCTCTGAAATTTGGCTCTTGTCTTTCCCCACCCACATATTCAGCTATCTTATCTCTCTCCCTTCACTGGTATCAGGCACATTTCTCATTATCTTAAATGTGGCACATTTATTTTACCTTAGAGCTTTGTTTGTTACCTCCTATCTCCCACTCAACTTACAGTATGCAGTTATTGACCCAATTTTACAGATAGGATTGCTGAGATTTGTTATAAAGAGGAGTTTTAGACTGGATTTTCCAGGCCAATAAGAAATACTGACTCTATTTTATTTTATTATATTTTGAGAAAGAAAGAGATAGAGAGTAAATGAGGGGCAGTGGGAGAAGGAGAGAGAGAATCTCAGGTAGACTCCACACTCAGCATGGAGCCTGACACCAGGCTTGACCTCACAATCCTGAGATCATGACATGAGCCAAAATCAAGAGCTGAATGCTTAACTGACTGACCCGCCCAGGAGACCCTCTCTCCATTTTATAGATTAGAAGAGAAGCTTGGAGGGATTAAATAACTTTCCAAGGTGGAGACAATAATTAAATCTAGAGTTTTATGGCTCTAAGTCCAGTGCTTTCAAAGTGTTGACATGAGAATTAAATGAGATTAAGTATATATAAAGTCCCCCACACAGTGACTGGCTTGTAAAGATCCTTAAAACTCAGTTTCTTTCTTTCTTTCTTTCTTTCTTTCTTTCTTTCTTTCTTTCTTTTTTTAATATTTGATTTATTTATTTGACAGAGACACAGCAAGAGAGGGAACAGAAACAGGAGAAGTGGGAGAGGGAGAAGCAGGCTTCCCGCTGAGCAGGGAGCCCAATGCAGGGCTTGATCACAGGACCCTGGGATTGTGACCTGAGCCTAAGGCAGATGCTTAACGAATGAGCCACCCAGGTACCCCAAAACTCAGTTTCTTTATAGAGAAGTTAAATTCATTCCCCATTAATAAAGCAAACAAACAAACAAAAAACACACATGAATTATTCTCCTTTAAATAATGCACTGAGGTGCGGCTCATAGCAAAATAAGGGAATTTATATGGACTCTTAACTTTGAACATCTGAGGTATTCATATTCTGAGCCATAACATGAGGCTTTGAAAACATCTCCGCCCACGTTGCTGTCCATGGTGCTGACACAGCGCTGTCCCATCTCTGCTGAGAATTTTGTATTAAAGGTGAGGATCAAGAGCGGTAAAAGAGGGGCACCTGAGTGGCTCGTTGTTGAGCGTCTACCTTCAGCTTAGGTCATGATCCCAGGGTCCTGGAATGGAGCCCCACTTCAGGCTCTCTGCTCCGCTGGAAGCCTACTTTCCCCTCCCCCACTCCCCCCCTCCTGTTCCCTCTCTCACTGTGTCTCTCTCTGTCAAGTAAATAAATAAAATCTTAAAAAAAAAAAAAAGAGTGGTAACAGAGGGAGTAGAAACATGGAGACAAAATGGACAGAGCTGTTGGAAGGACCTACTTGCTTACAGAAATTTCCAGGGAGAAAAAAGAGAGGGCTTTGTTTGCTTTTCTTTTCAAATACAGTCATCCTTTGTCACTCAAACTCAGGAAATCAAATAGCTGCAAATATATTTTCAGATGAATCCCCTGCTCTCCAAACTCTTGTTACCCATGTTACCAGAAAGTCAGGAAGCACACAAATTTGTAAAATACAGTATCTCTCACTGTATAAACTTTTCTATTCAATCTCAGAAATTGAAAATTTTAGATAATCTAGGACAGTTGTAATTGCAGCTAATTCATTTTAATAGCATTTAATAGTATTTATTTATTTATTATTGAACCTTCCATGTTCTAGGGACTGTACTTGGCAACCAGACAGAGTAGCGACCAGGAAGAATAGGGTCTCTGTTGTCATGGAAATAACATATTTGTGGGAGGCTAAAGATAAATAAATGCAACTAATTTGAGATATTAATATACACTACAAAGAAAATAACCAAAGGTTATCAAGAAAGAAACTTATCTTTTTTCCTTGGGAATTACACATGTGGAGAATGTTGTATATAAGTGATAATACTTGCAGCTGCTAAGATTTACTTAGTGCTATATGCCAGGCATTCTGAATATCTTACCTATATTAACTTAATTAATAATCCCAGAAATTCTAAGAGGTGGCTACTATTATTATCCCCATTTATAGCTGAGGTGGCCAAGGCCCAGGGAAGTTAAGTACTTGCCCAGGGTCAAGTCTGTGGTAGAGCTGAGATTTGAAGCCAGATAGTCTGGTTTCAAAGGCCACCACAGAGTCTGAAATATCCAGAGGCTAATGGTGAGGAAGAGATGAAGATATGTGAAGAAAGGGATAGAAGAAGAAATTTCCTCAAGCACATAGGCAGACAAGGAGTTCGGAATCTCAGGAGAGGGAGGACTTCTAGAGAAACTCATGAAGAACTTTTAGTTTGCTTTCTCAGAGCTTAACTTTCTGGTCTTCATGAATTAATCTTCATTTTCCCCACTTGTGACACCAGTGATTCTGTTGCTGAGACCTGATTCCTAATGAGATTCTGCTCCACTGGCTTCTGGATAGGCCTACATCCCATCACTCACAAGAAGTCAGTTTTAATCAGGATTTTATGTGACTACCTTCTATCTCTGAGAGGAACTTCAGAGACAGGGGAAGAAGCTGACTGTCAGTTTGCTTTATGGAAAGTTTCGCACTGAATGCCTTGAACACTTCTCTAGGTCATCCATTTTTCCTTTGTTTGAGGGAAACTTGGTGATACATGGATCTGATTCTGCCTAATCTGTCCTCAGATTACTTACTTTGTAGTCCTTTTCAGTTTCTCAAGCTGACCATGGAGCTTATTTCGTTGGGTGCCATTTGTTATTGGAGTTTTAGTATTTTATTTACAATACCAAACAAAAATTACATCTAATGGGAGAATTGGTATCTCCCACATTAAGGGGTAAAGAAACCTAACAAACAAATGCCAAATGCAGGTATGTCCAAGAAATAATTATCTTTATTACCAAAACATGCTTCAGGGAATATTATGTGATCTCACTAAAAGAACATAAACTGCTAAGTCAGTGAGACTTGGGTCTAAGCCTCGGTTCTACTGCTTGTGAACTCTGTGACCTTGAGAAAACAATAATTTATGAAATGTGGTCCTCTGTGTCTTAAAAATGGGGTTAACCCTGAACCTCATAGAGTTGTCTGTCAAGGTCAAATGAGGTTATGAAGATGAAGTTCCTAGCAATGTAAATGCTAGTTGATCTTTCCTTTTTCAATGCAAACTTTGTATGAAGTATAACATACATAATAGAAAAACATACATACATACATACATACATACATACATACAGCTTCAATTTTGCAAATGAACATATCTATGTAGCCAGAACCTGGATCAAGAAATCAGCCCACCTGAATACCCACTTTGTCTCCTTCCAATTCCTATCTCACCCTACCATAGATAAGTTTTAAATGTTTTTGAAATTCAGATAAATGGGATTATAGAATACATCCCTGGTGTCTGGCTTCTTTTGCTCAACATTGTGTTTACGAGATCCACCCATGTTGGGAGGTGTAACTGGGATTTGTCCATCCTCATTCTATATAATATTCCACTAGATGAATTAATCCATCCTGCTGTCAATGGCCATTTGGGTGGTTTCCTTTTTATCTATTATGAATTTTCCTGTGTATGATCATTATAGTACATATCTGCTGGCATAACTTGGGTAAACATTTCTATTGTATATGGAAAGGCATACCTCAGAGAGACTAAGGGATCTATTCCAGACCACCACAGGAAAGCGACTATTAAAATAGTGAGTCAAGTGAATTTTTTGGTTTCCCGGGGCATATAAAGGTTACATTGACATGGTACCATAGTCTTTTAAGCATGCAATAGCATTATGTCTAAAAAAAACCCCCAATGTACATACCTTAATTAAGAAATTCTCTATTGCTAAAAGTTGCCAGTCATCACCTGAGTTTTCAGGGAATCGTAATCTTTTTGCTGGTAGGAGGGTCTTGTGTTAGTGTTATGGCTGCTGACTGATTGGGGTGGTGGTTGCGGAAGTTTGGAATGGTTGTGGACATTTCTTAAAATAAGACAATAATGGGGCACCTGGGTGGCTCAGTCTCTGAGTGTCTGAGCCTTCAGCTCAGGTCATGATTCCACAGTGTTGGGATCAAGCCCTGCATCAGGCTCCATGCTCAGCAGGAAGCATGCTTGTCCCTCTCCCACTCCCCCTGCTTGTGTTCCCTTTCCAGCTGCGTCTCTGTCAAATACATAAATAAAATCTTAAAAAAAAAAAAAAAGACAGTAATGAAGTTGGCTGGATCAACAGACTCTTCCTTTTACAGATGGTTTCTCTGTAGCATGCGGTGGTGTTTGATAACATTTTACCCACAGTAAAACTTCTTTCGAAATTGGGGTCAATCCTTTCAAGTCCTGCCAGGGCTTTATCAACTAAGCTTATGTAATATCCTAAATCCTCTGTTGTCATTTCAACAGGCTTCACAGCGTCTTCCCCAGGATTAGATTCCATCTCAAGAAACCACTTTCTTTGCTCATCCATAAGGAGCAATTTCTCATCCATTAAAGTTTTATCATGAGATTGCTGTAATTCAAATATGACAATAATGAAAAAGTTTAAAATATTGTGAAAATTATCAAAATGTGACACAGACACGAAGTGAGCAAATGTTGGCAAAAATGGCACCAATAGATTCGTTCAATACAAGGCTGCCACAAACCTTCGATTTAAGGGAAAAAACTCAGTATCTTTGGGGGTGCCTGGGTGGCTCAGGCGGTTAAGCATCCAACTCTTGATTTTGGCTCAGGTCATGATGTCAGGGTCCTGAGATCAAGCCCCATGGCAGGTTACGATCTCAGCACGGAGTTTACTTGTCCCTCTTCTTCTGCTCCCCGCTCCACTCCACACACTCTCTCTCTCTCAAATAGTGTTTTAAAAGTGCAGTATGTTTGAAGTGCAAGAAAAGGAGATATGCCCGTATGCATTTTTATTGGGCATATTTCTAGGAGTGGAATTTCTGGATCATAGGATATGTATGTATGCTCCGCTTTGGTAGACACTGTCAAATAGTTTTCCAAAGTGGTTCTTTTTTGTTTTCCTACTTTTTTCCGATTCCTTTTTTTTTTAATTACAAAGAAATACAGAATATACCTTAAAGTTCTTTTAAATAAGTAGGTTAGTACCTCTATCACATGAATCTGTTCGTCAAAATTATATCAATGACCTCTACCTTCGCTTAGATTCCCATATGTAAAATGAAATATGTCTGGGTGTATCTGTAACTTTGTTCCTGAGAGCCCCATTTCCTGGGATTTCTTCTCTCCATCATCAAAAAGTCGTTTGACAGTTTCAAATAAAGTGGGGCTTCAACTGGTCTATTTTCAGTAAAGGTTTCAGGGTTTATTCGAAGCTCTTTTCACCTTTCAATTATATATGAATCTAGCCATCCAATTATTCACGCGTTCTCACCGAGTCTTGGCTTGCTGTTCTAACGTGCAACAGGGATGGCCAGAACTACAGAGTGCGTACCTTCGTCATTCAGCTCAAACGCCATTCACAGAAGGTCTGCCTTCAGCACTGCGTCAAGAAACGTAATTTAAAATCTCCTTAACCATGGAAGTTTTTCCTTTCTGATTTGAGAAGCTCTCTGCCATCTTCCACCACAATCATCATTTTTTGCTTACCGCTTTATAGGTGTTACTTTATTTAATTTTCATGGCAAGCCCACCAAGTAGGAATCCTTACAGATTATCCAGCCAAGGCACAGAGAGGTTAAGGAAATTGCTCCAAGACAGCTCCTGACTGGTGGAGTGAAGTTTCTAACTCCAGGGCCCCCGATTCTGGAGTCAGAGCTCCTGTTGTCACACCTCTTCCCAGATCCCAGGATTTTCCTCACAAGTATTTAAAAACATGACACCCCATGCACAAAACTCTCTGAAGTGAATCTTCACGTGTGAATATTCTCCTCACTCAGTTCATTAGCTGGTTGCCAGGAGCATCTCCAGCAAACGCCCATTACCTGGGCTTTTTGTCAGTGAAGGTTGAAAACTGCAACCGTGCAGTCTGTCTCCTGTCTGTCCTTGCCAACCAGCTCAATATTATGCCGCCAACACAACCTTTCCCTCCTATCCCTGCACCTCGATACTCCCACACTTGATATACCTTGGATTCAAAATCAGCTGTAAATCCACCCCAGCTGAACCCCCCCCTCACTTCCCTCTGATGATCCCTCCGGAGTTCCCTCTGTCATCAGACTGAGCCTTCACCTGTAATGTCTGCTGGTCCTCTCGAGATTTCGGTCTGAGAGCTATGGGGACAGTTCCTTCCTTTCACCATCTGTGCTCTCTAGGAGGTTAATGTAGCAATATTTGTAACAATTAGTGAAAAGGAGTCTTCTCTTGGATCCTTCCCACTAGGTAGCTACGGTTCTGGGTTTGTTTTTCTATGGACAGAATTTTGGCATCCAAGAGTATGATTCCAAGACGACCAGATATTTCAGAGGCAAAGTGAAAGATCCAAATGTTCGACCTCCATAATAACAATAACTTATACTTATTGAGCACGGACCATGTGCTAGGCATTATTCAGGGTAAATTATGTATGGCATAGGTCTTATTAATTTGTCAACACAACAACCCTGAGAGGTTGGTTATTGTCCCCATTTTATAGGTGAGGAAATTGAGACAGGGAGAGTTCAGAAATTTTCCCATGGCTGTCAGCTTTACAGTGGCAGCACCAGAATTTGAAGCCAGGCAGTCTGACTCTAACAGTGTTTACTTATTCCGCACTGCTGTCCAATGAGGGATGTGTTCTGGAAAGCCAGCTCTATCTGAAGTTGGGAAACTGGGATGGGTCCTGGCTCTGCCATTTATTAGTGAGTCATTTAAAGGGGAGGAGACACTGAGTTTCTTTTTTTTGTAAAATGGGGACCTTCCAGGGCAATATTCTGTCCAATAAGAGTACCATATGCACACGTGCTTGTGAGCTAGACACTAGAGACCAGAGGCGGACTTGTGAGTATTACCCCCTCGTACTACTCTCCTGGAGATGCAGCCTCAGCTTGTGGAGGTTTGGTGCAAAGCACGTGATGGGGCCACAAGGTGCTGGTATCAGAAAGCCATCTGATACTTTGTCAAGCAGATGTGTGGCTTCATCACCATTTCTGCTATAGTCAAACTATAAAAACACCCTGATTTGGGCCCATTGGAAGAACATAAAAGTATTTGAAGGGCATTTGAAATTGGACTTCACTTGATCTGGAAGTTCTGCTTTATTAAATCTACTGAGGTCAAAGTCCAATTTGTTGCAGGAACTCACCTCCCCCTACACTCAGGCCCGGAGGTGGGACAGACGGAGCACAGAGAGCAACATGCCTGGGAAGAGCCTCCCAGGCCCTTAGAAGGAACAAGGTCTGGCCCTGCTCAGTTTTCTGTGCCAAACTCACAAGCAGCTTGATTTGCAGGGGAAACTCCTGATTGCTGCTGTGGCAGTACCTTAAGTGGGAAATAGCAAGGCACCGTGGAAAGAACACAAGGAGATTTGGGTCTTATTGAATACTGCTTCCCCCAGATCCCATCAGATTACCTGCGGCTAAGACAAGGTTGAGCTCATTGCTTGCTCCAGTCAGGCAAAGCATCTCGAAGTGTGGGAAGTAAAGTTGGGGTATTTATGAGGTTTCAAGGGTCCTGGATTAGGATTAGATGAGGATTAAGGTATAATGGTTTCAGATTAGTGGTCACAGCAGGGCAAGGGTATCAAAGGGTCTTGGAATATCAAAAGGCATTTGATGGTATACACTGAAATATCAGGTGGTTGTAAGTAGGTTTGGGGGAAGTTAGGTGCAACTTTTGTCTTCCTGGCCAAGAGTTTCCTGGAAGAGTAAAGTCATGTTGATGAAGGCAGTGGAGTTGTAAAGTCCTATCAGGGAAGTCAGCTGAACTGTCACATCAGTGTAGACAGTATGCTGTGTGGGTGTAGACACTTTTCAGTTTTCATTCCAACCCCTGGCAGTAGTAGCTTACCCACTGTGTGAGCTGTCATTACCTGTGAAATGGAGATATTTATACCTACTTTGCAAGAGATTTTTGAGGATTGAATCATACAATATGTATAAAATACCTTGAACAGAATAAGTCCTCAACCATGAGTGAGTTTCTTAGCTTTCAGAAATAGCTTCCAAAACTGTCTTGAGGAACGAGGCCTCTGCATAATCACAGAGCTGCTACCAGAGTTGGCGGCTGGAGAATCATGCGGCCGTAGGCACAGCCCAGGGCCCAAGAGTGGATGTGATGCCCCCTGCTTTCTATGCACATGACCTAGCTGCAGACCAACATCTTGTGCAGTGCCTCTCCTTGATGGAACCTAATTCGCACTCAAAACCCCAGCAGCAAGGGCATTCTGGGAAGCATACATTTTGGTTTTCTAGCCTCTGTGTGTGAGAAACAGGTGGGATTGGGTGTGGACCAAGGCAGCTCATGTGATCCAACACAGCATGCTGTTAAAACTTTTCAGTCAAGGGGCACCTGGGTGGCTCAATGGGTTAAGCTGCTGCCTTTGGCTCGGGTCATGATACCAGGGTCCTGGGATCAAGCCCCGCATTGGGCTCTCTGCTCAGCGGGGAGCCTGCTTCCCTCTCACTCTCTCTGCCTGCCTCTTTGCCTACTTGTGATCTCTCTCTGCCAAATAAATAAATAAAATCTTAAAAAAAAAAAAAAAACTTTTCTGTCAAGTTAGGGTGGCTTCTGCAGTGAGTAGCCCCAGGCACTGGCCTCTGCTCCTTCCCCCATCCTTCTTCCACGGACCACTAGAGTCTCATTCTCCAAAGGGAGCAGAGGTGAGGAGAAGAGAAATTAGTTGCTCTACTTTGCTTCCTGCTGAGAAAGGAGGAAAGGTTAAAAAACCAGTGGCTACTGGTGTAATGGACAGATCACCAGAGCTGAAGATTTATACCCGAGTGTCTATCCAGGTTCATTGCCCCCATTCTGCCTACCCCAGGCTTTGCCCTGTAACCCAGATGTAGCTCATAACCTTCCCCTCCCACCGACCCCTCCAGCCTTACTACACCTTGTACTTAGCCTGCTGAGTATCTAGTCGTTCACGAATTATGCCACCTCACACAGTGGCACGAGAAACGGGTATCTCTGTGGTGCACCCCAACATTTCCCGCCACTGTCTTGCAAATCCCTATGAGATGTGTTCTCTGAATGAGGAAGGACAAGAGTGCTCTTTGAAGAAGGTGAAAGCCTGAGCTTTGGCCTTAGGACCGCCCGTTTCCTTGCTGTGTGTACTGGTCTATCAGGATTGCCTTCACCAAGTACCACACTCTGGGTGGCTTTAAACAACAGAAATTAATTTTCTCACAGTTCTGGGGGTTGGAAGTCCAAAATCCAGGTGTTGGCAGGTTTGACTTCCCCTGAGGCCTCTCTCCTTAAATTGCCAAAGACTGCTTTCTTGCTGTGTCCTCCTGTGACCTTTTCTCTGTGTATATGGGTCCCTGGTATATTTCTCCTCTTAGAAAGATAACGGTCCAGTTGGATTAGGGCCCCACCTTTATGATATCACTTAGCCTTAATTACCTCTATAAAGGCCCCATCCCCAAATAGAGTCACATTGGGGATTAGGGCTTCAGCATGAATTTAGCGGGTGGTCACAATTTGGTCTATAACACTGTGTGATCTTGGGCAAGTCATTTAACCTCTGGTTTTAGTTCTGTTACGTATGAAATGAAAGGACAGGAGCAGATGGCTTCCTTTCTACTCTTTGATTCTCTCGTCTCTTTGGGGGAGTTCAATTCTTAAATGGCATTGAGAGGGTGACTTGTTTTCTGAAGTGAGACCAGTGGGTTATGTCACCTTCTCTGTGACCTTGCCTGTCCACTGAGGAGCCCCTGACTACTGGGTTTCCATCACTCTTCTAGCACTTTCCATACTCACTGCATTGTGTTTGTAATGAATTCCTGGCACCTCTGTCCTCCCCACGGACTTTACAGACAAGGATTCCTTCCGTACCTTAACTCAAGGAGGAAAGGCCAAGCCTACCCTGCAGGATTGGCAAATAGAAAACACCAAAGCCATATTCTAGGCCCCAGTTTAGTTTTTGTTTGTGCCTTTTACCTCTGGTGGGTCTTGTGCCTGCTCCCCCCCCTTATTCTCATCCCGCACTCCATGGCTAAAAATGAGTGTTTATTTTATTTCTGGTGGTAACGGGACCCCATCAGATAACGGTTGTCATGTTCAAGAAGTACAAATAGGTGAAGAGATTAAAAGTTACAGACATCCAGTTATAAAATAAATAATTCACAAGCAGGGATGTAAAGCACCACACAGGGACTATAGTCGATTAAAAAAAAAAAAAAAGTACAAAGTCAAGCAAGCTCACACGTTATTACCAAGGAGAACCACCGCCTTTGTTAGGCAGCAGAAAGAGGCCTCTCTGGAGGTGAAGGTTAATGTTCATTTTCACAGTGAACTATAAAAAGGTCATCAGGAGCGATAAAATTTTCATAGTGTTTATGCTGTCTCCTCTGGCTTGGCCTGTGTTCTTGAGATCATCTAAGGCAGGAGCTATATGATTTAGAGCTTTAGTTGATCTGCATAATCCATTAAAATGTCACTTTTTTAATTGTAGAAGCTATTTCTCTGCAGCACACACCTGCTGCTGCCGGTGGAATTTATAGCCAGGACACAGTGTGATTTAGGTTTGGAATGAATGTGGTTATCTCCGCCATCCCGGGCTGCCCTCGGGAATGTGACTGTGACTATCCCCAGGAAGTGGAGGCAAGTAGAAAAGACTCCCCCACCAGGAAGTTCTGTGTTCTCCACCACTCACCTCTGTGGACGCACTCCTCTGCTTCAGAAATTGCTCTGCAGGTGCTGTGTTCATACATGGGAGAAATGCATGTGCAGCGCCAAGTAAGAAGGGGTTTTGAAGAAGGCTTTGGAAATTGACTGCTTATAGCAAACTGATGGTCGCACTCGGACCAGGAAACTGCAGAAGGAGCTTTCATGTGTGTACATCATAGGGAATGGTTTGGACAGCATAGAGAGGCTTGATTCTAGAATCCCAGGACTGTGTCTCTAAAGTAACCAGATTTTAGGGATATTAGTATTGGACTCAGGCTTCTGAGATGTTCACCAGAAGACAAGAGCTCCTAGAACAGGGGCAGGCAGCTGTGAAAGCTGAGTTGTGCTGATGCTAGAGAGGATGTGGACATAGCCAGAGAAGACAGGGAGTCTGCGATGCTTACAAAAATCACCTACAGCGTGGAGATGTGACAGCTCTGAACTCCTGGTGGGTAAGAAACCAGCTGAAACGAGTGCTGATCCTCTGAATCAAGTGTGAAGCTTTTTCACGTGTGAATAACCTTGACCCTATGGAGTCTGACTCAGTAGGTCTGGGGTGGCTGCCCTCAGAAGCTAAGCCTGGTTTGGGGACCACCAAGATGAGAAACAGGAAAGAAAGCAATTGGGAGTAGCATGACACTGTGTTAAGAGCATGGGCTCTGGAGTCACATAGCCCAAGTTCAAGTCCCACTTAGGCAAATCACCACTGGAAACCCCATTTCCTGCCCTCTCTTTCCAAGTGTGCTTTGTTAGACCTCAGAACCTGGAAAACTAAAAATTACTTTTCCAGGGCTGTCATACAGAGAGGATTCTGGATGTGAGCTAGGGTCAGCCAATCAGAGGTACTTCCATGATACCCAGAATCAAAGGCTACACTTCAGCTATGGCTCTTTCTCCAGGAGAGCAAAGGCATGGCTGTGTTGGCTTCTTTTCTACAGCTTCCTGACTCTTCGGGTGTGTTCGTGGAAGCTTAAGCCTTTCCTTAAGCCATTTATTTATTACCCTTGGTAACCCCTTCCTGCTCATGCTGGCTTCTGCAATAGAAGTCTAGCTGATACATGGGGACAATAATATCTGAGTAAAGTGTTGTTGGGAGGATTAAGGAGATAATGTATGATAAATATCCATAAGTAGCTGAACTCCGTAAAACCAAATACTTTTCAGAAAGAAACAAGACCTCCAGCTAGAAGACACTGGAGGAGAGTTTTGGAGGATTCCCTGTTGATCAGGGAATTGGTCATGCGGTATCTCTGAGCATCTGTGCGCACTTCCATCTCAGCATTGAAATTCATGGTTGCCAGGGTGAATCCAAGCTCTCTGGTCCTTCATAAAACAAAACACAAAGCCTTGGCACCCAAGATGGATGATTGTAAAATCTAAGTTTCAGATATACACTGGTGTTGGAGTGTTCTATAGAGCCTGTCCGTGGACTCTCCTTGCACCGATGGCAGAGGTCAAGGACACAGACTCTGGAGTTAGCTTTACAAGTTCATATGCCTTGTCTCCCTCACTAGCTTAGGTTGTAACTCTTACCTGCTCTACTGTCAGCTCTCTGAGCTCAGCTTTCCCACACGTAGAATGAGGGTATGAGTATCTCCCTTAGCATCACTGTGAGGCTTGAATGAACTAATGCATCTGAATGACTCAGCCTAGCCAGGTGCGGTGCAAGTACATACATCATAAATGTTATCTACTGGAAGGTTGAGAATGATCCTTTACCCAGAGAGCTTCTTCTAAGTAAGAAATATGCCTGGGTCTTTTTTACAAGCTAGTTAGCCATTTCTCCTAGATAATCTTGCTAATGTACAGCTGTAGGTCTAGGTCTATCTCAGAATATTCTGATTTTAACATGGTAGATGATTTGGCACAATTCTAGTGGCTGGATCATTTAGTTGGTTATATTATTGCGAGAAATCTTCACTGAAGGATGATCAAATTTAGGTTTAAAAGTAGACAAGAAGAGTAGATATCCTAGCATTTTTCTCAGAGTGACAGGATGCTTGCCAATTTAGTGAACGGGGATAATAATTATGCTACAGTGGCATCATTGTTATTTTTTAAATAAACACATTTAGACTTTTGAATTTAGCCAGCATTTTGTTAAAATATTTACCTTCCCATGCTGCGGTGGTGGTCATGATTAATGAATATTATAGCCATTTTTATCCAGACCATCTGGTTTATTTCTGTGTCATTAATATTCCAAAGAAAGGAGGTTCAATGCAAGGAGCTCGTTCTGCATCGTGAAGCCATCCAGAGAAACCCAGGTTCTTTTCTCTCACTGTTCAGCAATGTCCTAAGATGTGCTCCTTATTTATACTGCAGAAGCTGGCTTACCGGTTACGTGTCTTCTGTCCCAACCCAAAGAAAGGGTATGCAAGAGTACAGGGACAGCATTTTCTTTTTCTTTGTAAGAAAAGAGCATTACTTATGTTCACAGTCCTTTGGTGAGAACTCAGTCAGATGGTCACACCTATCTGCAAAGGATAGCCAATCTTTTTTTTATTTTTAAAGATTTTTATTTACTTATTTATTTGACAGATCACAAGTAGGCAAAGAGGCAGGCAGAGAGAGAGAAAGGAGGAAGCAGGCTCCCTGCTGAGCAGAGAGCCCAGTGGGGGGGGGGCTCAATCCCAGGACCCTGGGATCATGACCTGAGCTGAAGGCAGAGGCTTTAACCCACTGAGCCACCCAGGCGCCCCTAGCCAGTCTTTATAAAAAAAGTTTTATTTAGAGGCGCCTGGATGGCTCAGTTGGTTGAGTGTCTGCCTTTGGCTCAGGTCATGATCCTGGGATCCTGGGATCAAGTCCTGCATGGGGCTCCTTGCTCAGCAGAGAGCCTGCTTCTCCCTCTGCCCGCTGCTCCCCCTGCTTATGCGCTTTAAACAAAATTTTATTTATTTATTCTTAAAATTCCATTGTAATTAACACACCATGTTATGTTAGTTTCAGGTATACAATATAGTGATTCAGCAAGTCTGCGCAGTGCCCAGCGCTCATCACAGCTAAGTGTACTCTTAATCCCCTTTACTTTTTTCACCCGTTCCCTCCCCAGCGGTCAGTTTGTTCTGTATATTTAAGAGTCTGTTTTTTTATTTGTCTCTTTTTTTCTTTGTTTGCCCATATGAATGAAACCATATGGTATTTCTCTTTCCCTGAGTCACTTCTTTTTAAAAAACTTTATTCATTTATTTATTTGAGAGAGAGAGAGAGAGAGCATGTGCCCGTGGGTGCTCAAGCAGGGAGGGAGCAAAGAGGGAGGGAGAGGGACAAGTTGACCCCACACTGAGTGGGGAGCCCAAGCAGGGCTTGATCTCTCAACCCTGAGACCATGGCCTGAGCCCAAACTGAGGGTTGGGCACTCAACCGACTGAGCCACCCAGGTGCCCCTCTCTGCAAGACTTATTTCACTTAGGATCTCAGGGTAATTATTCCCTCCCGCTCCATCCATGTTGTTGCAAATGGCAAGAGTTCATTCTTTATTATGATTAACACTCTGTGTGTATGTGTATGTGTGTGTACGCACGCCATTTCTTCTTTATCTCCTCTGTGGCAGGCTCTATTCTAAACCCTTTTAACGTTTGTCTCTTTCACTTCTTACACCAGCTATGTGAGGGAGGTAGTTCATAGGTGAGAAAACTGAGGCACAGAGAGAGGTAAAGCGACTTGCCCAAGGTCACACAGCAAGTATATGTAGAGCTGGGATTTTCATCTGGTCTGTCAGATCGCAGGGCTCATGTTCATACCCACTGAGACTGGGTGGGAGAGAAAAGAGAGAGGGAAAAAACCCTAAAAGCCCATTGCACAGAGAAGAGAAATCTGAGCTTGTGCAGCCTTTATCTGTGCCATACCTTGGCCCTGGCCCCCTCCCCACAGTGTTCTATTGATGATGTGGTGCAGTTGACCTCAGGACATGAGGGACAGAGGATAGAAGGACAACCTTCTCCCAGGTTCTCCCCACACAGCAGTCAGAAGTGTCAGCTGGGAATATTTCATTTCAGTCTCTAGACTTATAATAAAATCTTATCAAGCATCTTGAAAAAAAAGTGAATTTCAGGTGTTATGAGGTATTTGGGACTACAAAAATGGGTAAAATGGAAATAAAGTAAGTATTTCCAACTCAGTAAAAGACTCTCTGATAGAGCAGTGGAATCTTATACTGGAGATATAGGAGTTTTTCCTCACAAAGTTGGGGGTGGTGGTGGTTTGCAGTTGTGTATAAGGCTTAGATGGTCAAGACTTTGGTTGCTACTGACATTTGCATGAGCTGAATCAGAGATGGGGATTTTACTGGAAGGCTGCAGAGGGTACATCCCAGGAGAGGGTACATCTGGGATTGGTGAGAGAAGGGTTGACCAAGTTCCTATTCTGTCTCTGCCCTTCCGTCCTGCTTTCTTTGCCCCACACCTTCTCTCATTTCTGCTTCTCTGTCTGTCTTCTCCTTTATGTTTCTCTGGGTCCGTGGTACTTTTTCTGGTACAAGAAGCCAACATGAAATGGCAGCATGGAGTCCAGTGTCCCACACACAACCAACAGAAGACTCTGTGGTCCAGGGCGCCTGAGTGGCTCAGTGGGTTAAGCCGCTGCCTTCGGCTCAGGTCATGATCTCAGGGTCCTGGGATCGAGTCCCGCATCGGGCTCTCTGCTCAGCAGGGAGCCTGTTTCCTCCTCTCTCTCTCTCTCTCTCTCTGCCTCCCTCTCTGCCTACTTGTGATCTCTCTCTGTCAAATAAATAAATAAAATCTTAAAAAAAAAAAAAAAAAAAAAGACTCTGTGGTCCAGATACGGCCTGATTGGAGGAAGGCCATGAGTGAAGGACATCCCCTGAGCCTGGTGTTGCCAGCTGGCAATAGAGGATGGTAGTGAACCATCTTAAAGTTTTTAAAAGAGCATATTTTGTAGAGAAGGGGCTGTGTACTAGACAGATGTTCCAAAGGTGTCTTCCACAGCTGGATAAAATGGCCATTTATGAGTCATTTACCTTGTACAAAACCCTCTACTGTCTGAGAGTGGAAATCAGGACTGCCCCAACTGTTCTGAATAATTTTATTCATACCCCAGTCTAAAGCTTCTGGACAGATAGGTGTCCAAGGAGGTCAACAAAGGGAAATGAAGCTACAGCTCTCTCTGCACGAGTGACAAGGGCACCTTGCTTAGAAAGTGGAGTTTACTGAAAGACACAACCTGGAAGATGCCGAAGGTTTATCTCCTTAGAGATTAAACATTAAACATGGCTTTAGAGTCAGCTAGGGGAAGAATACACTCAGCAAAACTAGATGAATTAAACTAAAAAACTAAACTGAAACTAAAAATCTAAACTAAAAAAATCTGAAACAATGAAAAACTTAGTCTGGGGAATTCGTTTATCAGAATGTGTAGCGGATGCCACAGACAGATCAACCCTTTTTACAGATCTCCATTGTCAACACTGGCCTTGGTGACATCGCCAGTGGGTTTCCCCTCACTGTTCTCATTTTCTGTGCCAGATTTGGAGGACTTCACTGAAAATCTACAAAAGTCTGCAAAGGTGAATTATCTTTTAGAAAAGTTGATTTCTCCTGATTTGGTATTATTTTGCGTTTGTACAAGGAGCCTGTGGAGTAGTCTTTCAACAGGCTTTGCCTAAGCACTTGCTGGTGCTTTACTTAATCACAGTTTTATGAACTCTTTGTACACCACCAGCCAGTTTTATGGCTCCAGAATCTTGCTCAGGAGACCGACACTGATTTTTCCTGCAGTTGATTTTAAAGGCTTTACCATCTGGGATTTTTAGTAACTTGTGAATAGCAAATGGCTGCCATGTTTTCAGGATTTTGTTGCCCAGACTCTCTATTGGTTATGTGGGAAATGCGTGGTAATAAATAAATAATGTAAATTGTTTCACTTTAATCTGTGGAGCTAATGGTCAAAATAGATTTTAATAACCGATATCTTATTAATTTGATTTGATTTCTTGCCCAAATGCTTAACTTAGTGGATAGAAGGAAAATGTTACTGTATTAATTTGGATTTCCTAAGAACATTTGACCCCTAATAAAATACCATTTCTCATCTTCCCCTCCCTTACTGCATTCAGAAAATGGAAACCAAGCAGGGTTTAATTGACTTAATCAGGAGTTATATTTGCTTGCAAGGAGCAGAATACACCTGAACTAAAAAGCCTTCTATTTTGGAAAACATTCAAGGGTCTTTCACGGAACCCAGTGGTTGGAGTATGGCTGAGTCTGCCTAAAATGTGGAACTGGAGCAGCTAATCTCTCTAAGTTTCTCTCTTGTGAGTGTCACACTTGCAAGTCATCTCATCTCTTCTGTTCTCTCTTTCCTAATCAGCGTTCTTTGTTGTGGCATACATGTGTACCAAACATGGCTGCCTGTCCTCTGTCACTTCCCTAGGCAAGCATCCAACATTGAATGACAAGGTCTTCAGGTCCCACTTTTCAAATTCCTGGGGAAACGTTCAGTTAGACCAGATTGGACCAGTTATCCACTCCTGGTCCAAGCATCTGTGGTCACGAAGCCACAGTCACGTGATGAGCAGTCTTCTCATCTGGGGCTGTGAGAGCTGATGCTCAGAGATAGAGAGGGGCAGGTGATACAAAGAGGTTCTCTCAGGTGGGTGGCGAGGAGGAAATCGTCAGTGTCCTTGATTCGCCAACTGTGGAAATGGCTTGTTTGCATCCCACCGACAGCCTGGAAATGATGTCTGTTTCCTGGCCTGTGTCTATGAATCCTACTGATTTCTTTCTGTTTTTCATTTGGTCATTCTTTCACCTCCTGTCATTTCTTCTCCTCCTTTCATTTTCTCTCCTTCTCAGTCTCTCAGTTGATGCTTCAGAAAAGTAACATGATATGTCTGGTGGTGGAAAGAGCTCTGTCAGAGGGAACCCAAGAGCAGCCTCTCATTCACACTTTCCCAGTGCTAGACTTTGGTCAAGTCACTTAGTCACCCTTGGGCCTGGTTTCATTTTCTGAAAATGAATGGACCTAGGCTAGATGCTGGGAGAAACCTGAGAGATCACCTTTTCCAGGATGCTAAATAACTGCCCACTTTTGGATGTCATTTCGCAAGAACAGAACCCATAGCAGACATTACTAATTGATCCCAGCATGCTTCTTTGCTGATCCGGGACTGCCTTTAGAATCCTCCACAACAGGTCAGGCAGTCACTGCCAATCAGATGGAGGCAACCGACCTTTGAGACGTGACTCATTAGCCATCTCTGAGCAAGAAATGGAGATCCAGATGTCTACCATCTTTCCTTCCTCATACTTTCCTTAGGGAGAAGGGATATGTGAAGCCATTATTCCTAATTCCCTGACATTTTGAAAGACAACATAATAAAAGCCCTCCTCTACCCTTTTCTTCCCAATTAGTCATTCCTTAAAAAAAAAAAACTCTTCTTACTTCCCGACCTAAGTCCAGGCCAGCCTTTAATGTCTCCTGTGGCTGAAGAATCGACCGCTCTTTCAGCAAAGATGAATCAGCCATGTTTGTCTGGGAGCCTCAGAATTCGCCTGGCTCACTTTGCAACTGTGTGGTGGCAGGCAACAGTGAGAGTTATTTTACTTTTTGAAAATATGTTTTCTGCAGTTATATTTGGACTAGCAAAAAGATCCTTGCAGTCTCAGCTCAAATTACATTCAATGTTCCTAATTGCTGTTACCCTCAAATATGATAGTGAGTGAGGTCACATCTTCAGTTTACATTTCTCATCTATATTTACAAATGACACAGCTTTGGAACATCTGCTCTGCCTACAGAGGGCTCATTTTTGCAGATGATGCAGCTGTAATGGCTGCTGGCACCATTGTTTCCTCGACGACGATGCTAGGAAACATCTCTTCCTTTCTGCCTTTCCTGCTGGTTGCTGTTTTTTAAGTTGCCTTCTGGAGTTCATTTTGCCAGGAGAGAAGGGCTTAAACTTCTAAGGCAGCATATTTTTATTATTTCTGCCCAAAGCCTTCTTCCGCGAATGGTTACTGATGGCAGTCTCCCCATGGCAGCCCCGCCTTTTTATATAACAGCTCTGGAGGTAGGGAAGCTATAGGTCTAAAATAAAGGAGACAAATGTACAACCTTTGCAAAGTTCAGACCTTGGATAAAATCTGTATCTCTAAGGCATAGGTACCTTGGCGTTCATAGAGAACATGGCCATCATTTTATTCCTCATTGGAAAGAGGTACTGCTCTAGATGAATGAGGAAGGGTGGGGGTGTTGTTCATACAGACAACGTTTAAATGCTTTCCTGTTGTTGTTACTTCCATTTTAAAGTATGATAAGTTAATAAAAGTGTAGACTTAAATATTTTCATTTCTGGAGCCAATGGTCCAGTTAAAGGAAATGCAGAGGACAGAGGAACATGCTGAATTGCACCATGAGCGTGCGTCGGCCCAGTGCACACTGTGCAAACACAAGTTCTTCATCAGATAGGTTGTAAGCAAACAGAAGGAAAGGAGAGGGAAATCTGGAGATTAAAAGACACTTTAAAACATGGCAAAAGAAAAAATTGTTGTTGGGTAAGATTAATCTATGTCTAGGGGGATAGAACTATTTGAAAATGATTTCTTGGCTTAAGCCGCGTCACAATGTATGGGCTCTTACTGATGACTTGATTTTGCCCTCTTGTGTTAGAGACGAGGAACATGGGGCCCAGCAAAGAGATTTGCTCCGTGTCTAAAAGGGAGCAGGTAGGAGAACCATGATGGGACTCCAGAACTCCTGGCTCATGTGTGAAGCTTCTACTACTTCCCCTGAGTATGATCTTTATCATATATTAATTGTATCTTTGAGTTCATCAACATAGATAAAATCACAGCAGACTTGACTACATCTTGGAGACTCTTTGTGTTAATCTGCTCTGTTAATGCTTTTCAAGCAGATTGGCTCTGGTCTTGTCCTGTGTAAAGTGTCTATAAGCCCAGGAGCTGTAACATTCCCTGATTTATGGATTCACAGAATAAAGTTAGTCTTTTGCTTTCTAGTTGCTTTGACATTATATAGTTAGTTTCATTGTTCAGCACCATTAAAATGCTCTAAGGTTGCAATTAAAGCTATAAAATAATCTTTACTTTTGTTATTAAATTTTATTTTTTCCCAATAGTTCTGACACTGATTTAAATTACATATTTTCACATGTGTAGCACTTTTTCTTGGGGAATTCATTCTTAAGTAGACTGGCTGTTTTGAAAAGAGGGAACTGCCTGATATAAATCCTCAAATTTTGGAATAAAGACATGTATATCACTACCACACAAGCAATTCAGCCAACAAATTCACTTTACTGAAATAGGTTTTGGGTTAAATTATTCAATATTTCCATCCAGTTAGGGAGAAAATAGATCTTAATGGAGGCTATATAACATGCTATATTATACTATGGTGACATGTTTGTTATTATTGATTATTTTTATTTTTGAAAAGAGCCAGGATTTGAGGCTCAATTACAAGTAATTAACAATCCAACAATCCAACCTATGTGCCACAAGAAACATTTAATTCTTCTTGGTATTTGTAAGAAGTCAACAATACATGCCACTAGTTCACTGGCAGTGGTTCTTACAATTATTTACTGTGAAAATAATAGCACTAACCATTCAGGGTAGAAGATAGAAATGTATGTTATTTATCTGGAGGATAATAATGTACATTTTAACTTCATGAAGCTGTGGATTTAAATTTATACTGGAGCAAGAGGTGTGGAAAATTGTAAGCTAGAGAAACTCTTGACTTCAAGAGACCTTTTTTTTTTTTTTTAAGTTTTATTTTATTTATTTAATTATTTTTTTTATTTATTTGAGAGTGAGAGAGAGCAAGAGAGCACAGAGGGAGAGGGAGAAGCAGTCTCCCTGCTGAGCAGGAAGTCCGACGTGGGGCTGGATCTGAACCACAGGCAGACGCTTAACCTACTGAGCCTCCCAGGGGCCCCCTGCTGGTACACCTTTTCTTTACCATGATGATCCAGGACAGTAGGGATAGACGTGCCCAGAACGTGGGTGTTTGGTGTGTCCTGGTGTCCTGCTTACAGGTCAACTGGAATTTAGAATACCCTGAGTTGCTCTGGTTTTTATTTTCCTACCTGTGATTCCAAATACCCCACTGTGCCTGGGTAGGAGGCCTGTTTCACCTGCTATTTAATTTAACACTTAAAATTAACCACCACCAGCATCTTCCTGATAGTAGTGTTGTGAGGATGAAATGTGCTCATATTTGTAAACAGGACAGAAGTGGACTACAGGAAACGTTCAGGAAGTGCTAGTACCTGGCACACAGTAGGTACTCAGATTAATGAAATGAGTGTAGGGAGGATAAGTCTCCTATCCGTGGTAGGGTACTTTGACTGCGGACTCTTGTCTTTCACACAGAAGGCAGTTACAGAGACACACACACTTGGCATGGCCCCCCCCACCCCCCCCCCCCCCCCCCCCCCGCCCCTCCCCCCCCGCCGACCAAGTGGTGTGCAGTCTGTCCTAGGCTCCTCCTGGACAAGATCTGAATCTGTTCTGGGTAGACCAGGTGGGGAGAGCACCAGCATTTTGCTGCCCTTTTATGGGCACCCCGACTTCTGGGCCAGACATCTCCTCTGTTGTTAGTCACAGATAGTCCTGGTGTCGAGAAGGATGAAGGAACATCCGTTGCCAATGCTGAACAATTATGTCTAACGATTTGGGTTATTACTAGATAAACCAAGGCACTGGGAGATAGAAGTGAAACTTTTCTTGATGGAATAAATTTAAACTTAAAATAGGTAGATCTTCCCATTCTATACCAAATGAGAGAACATGTAGTCTCAGACACTTCTAAATTATAGAATTAAAAAAAAAAATGTTACCTTGGTATGACCACATATGTAAACACTAGACCAAACAATTTGTGAAATTTACTTGCTATGAACATATTGACTATCTTTTTGGCTTTGGGCACTTCTGTGAAGGATTTGAAAATTATTTACTTAGAATAAATATTTTCTTCTTTTTTACCTTAAAGGTGGTTAGTTTAGTTGTTGTTCAGTCTTAATAGAGTTGGTTGATAATTTCTTTTTATAAACATCTGAATTAACAAATTCTGGTAGTGATATTCATAACTAATGAATGTCATTTATGGGATAGTAAAACTTACGTCTGTATCAGTCATCAGTGAATATGAATTAAAGATGAATAATAATATTTGACATTAATAGGGGCAGCATATTCTGCTTCTTGGCCCCCACACAGATACCTGCAGAGATTCAAAGTTTAGTTGTATCAGTACCCATGGGGTGTCACACAGCCTTCCCAGTCAAGGGGGAAAACAATCCAGCTGCTGATATTATCATTTTACCTAAATCAACTTAATATCCCAAAAAGACATTAGAGCCGGTCTGTATAATGATGGTCCCTTACCTTTGTTACACAGAACTTTACAGATCTCTCAGTACTCAGCCTTATGCGGTCTCAAGGGATGAACATCAGTAGAAGAGTCCATGAATAAGTCTGATGAAACAGACAGTGAAACAGGCCAGAGCCAGCTGTGTAATTTCAAAGAGCATGTTTTCAGGTTCCAGGATGGGTGTAGTCCTCTGGTCAGTTCTTCTTTGGTTTTTCTGCATCTGTAATTGCTCCAGGGCAATGACTTTATACCCTGAAAGGATTTCTTTTTTTTTTTTTTTTGCGAACACACCATGTAAAGACACACCATCCCCGAAATCACATCCCCCACGCAGGCAGCTTCCAGACCCATCACTTTTTTGTCCAAAACTGCTTGTACTGCTCCATGTCAAAGTCATCACTGAGCTCTGGCTCCTCCTTCTCTTTCTTTCGGAGCTAGGCCTCCCGTTTCCGGAACCGTGCCCTCCTCTCCTCTGGGGACAGGGTGTCCAGGTCCACAGGCATCTCAAGCATTCGTCGTGGCTCCCGGTAGCGGATGTGGATGGTGGAGCCATCCTGCTTGACCAGGAGCACAGGGTAGAGGCGTGCATAGGCTTGTCGGTGCATACGTGTGAGCGAGGCCCTGTTGCTGTCGGCCTGCCAGGAGGATGTATGTAGGCGGGCATGCACCAGAGCATACCCTGTCAACACGGGCTGCCGCAGCAGGTGCAGTGGGGCCTGGTCAGAACAGCTTCTGCCCCATGGAAGAGACCGCTGGGGCAACTGCAGGAGACCAAGCAGCCTGCCCACGGCGGCCATTCCTCCTCAGGGCCCTTGTGGCACGTGGAGGCTCAGGTTCAGCCACTGGCCTGGTGGGCAACCTGCCCCCTTGCCTGAGCTCCGCAGCAACGCCGAACCCCAGCGTCCCGGCCGACCCACCACCCAGTCCACCCACGACCCCGCCTCCCCTGAAAGGATTTCAAGTTAGAATTCTCCCAAGGTGTTCTTCAGAGTGGTGGTTCCTTGGGATAGTAGTTGATATCATGCAAAAAAGAAAAAGAAGAAAGAGTTCCACAGTCAACTTGTTTGGGGATTTTCTAGATTAATTATAACATCTGTTTTCTCTAAGTCTTTTGTAGACTTTGGGGTCCTTTTCTGCACTGTGAATCTCTTGGAAGAGATTTCCTGAGCTGTTTTGAACCAATATCATGGAACCAATATTTATGGGAACAGTTGTTGGGACATGGCTTCCTTTGCTTGTTCTCGGTTTTAGAGACAGTCAGTTTATCTGGATGTCCCTAATACGGGACTATTGTCTTTTCAATCTAACAAAATACTCTGGAGAGGGATGCCTGGGTGGCTCAGTTGGTTAAGCAGCTGCCTTCGGCTCAGGTCATGATCCCAGCGTCCTGGGATCGAGTCCCACATCGGGCTACTTGCTCCGCAGGGAGCCTGCTTCTCCCTCTGACTCTGCCTTCCACTCTGTCTGCCTGTGCTCGCTCTCACTCTCTCTCTCTCTTACAAATAAATAAAATCTTAAAAAAAAAAAAATACTCTGGAGATGCAAAGTGAAGGGGCAGGTCTTTGCCTATCATGAATAACAATGAGATGACAAAATGTTGGGGTTGCAAATAATAAGGAAAACACTGAAGAGAGCTGAGTTTGGCCTAGGATTATACTGTTTGCACCTCAAATGCAATGAAAAGTCTTAACCTTCTCTTTTTGTGTCTAGTATGTTTTGTGCAGTGCTTGTGTGCTGTGTGGACTGTCATGGATTTTATAAATTTTTGAGTTATTAATTGATCATTTGTGCATTAAATGATTTATCCTTATATATATACATACATTTTTTATAAAATTGCATATATGTGATCCTGGAGTATACATGGCTTTCTACTTTTTATTGTAATCTTTTCCTTCCCCCATGCCCCACATTTTTGCTTGGCTGCCCTGCATTTATTTACATTTTTGATTATTGTTTGTCTCCTTAATATATCTTTTTTTGGATTTTGATATTAAAGCAGTACTGGTTTCGTAAAATGAATCAGGGATGTTTTCATATATCTTAAAGGCCTGGATTAGTTTAATAATGTTAGCATCACCTTGTTTTTTTAAAAGGTAGGTAGAACTCAGCCAAATATTTCTGGTCCTGGTGGCTTTTTCAATAGTGCCTCCTTTTTCCTATGTTAATTTGGTTCAGTTGCTCATTTTTGGATTAATTTGGGTTATGAAAGTTATTCCCTTATATATGTGTATTTCTTTTTTTTTTTTTTAAGATTTTATTTATTTATTTGACAGACAGAGATCACAAGCAGGCAGAGAGGCAGGCAGAGAGAAGGAAGCAGGCTCCCCACTGAGCAGAGAGCCTGATGTGGGGCTCAATCCCAGGACCTTGAGATCATGACCTGAGCCGAATTTAACCCACTGAGCCACCCAGGCGCCCCTGTGTATTTCTTTATTCTGAGAACATGTATGCAAGAACCTCATGTTCTGCCTCTGCCTTCTCTCAGCATCTCAGCCCTCGCTGTAGTGAGATTCATGTGCCCGGTTTGTGAGCAAGCTTAATGGGAAAGTGTTTACTTTGCCAACTGTGCCGAATAAGTCATTTCAAAAACCACATGCTTGATTGTGGGAATAAGCAGACTTCAGGGAGAAACCCAATGCTGAGGCTCAGTGAGCCTTTACTAATGCCAGGAAAGCCCGGTGGATCACCAGGCACTCATTGCAGAATTATAGCGGGAGACAAGGGATTCCCTGTAAGAAATGTGAACCACGCCTGAGAAGTTTGAGTAAGTTTATCGCGAAGTAGGAGTATAATCATTTCCTGTTACCAGAGTTTAGAAAAAAACGCATGACTCTGAACCCTCTTAATTAGATTTTGTGCTCCCTGATGACCATGATGGGAAGTAACATTGTATTGACTGCTGACCACGTACCAGGGTGTGTTCCAAATATTCCACGTGGGTTAATGCCATTCAGCCTCAAGACTACCCGTGAGACAAAGATTATTATTACTACACACATCATGTGAAGGGCAAACGGGCACAGAGAGGTCTGTAACTTGCCTAAGTTGGCACAGCTGGAACAAGGCAGGCGGGCTGTGAACCCAGTGCTCTGATTCTAGATCCCAAACCCTTCACTGGGACACTTGACTGCCTTCCCAGTGAGGGTTACAGCCTGTTCATCTGCATAAGGGAGGGACTATCTGAGAAAAGATTTGGGTGTTAAATGGCTAAGTGATTGAGCAGATAAGGGGGGTAATTGGCCATAATTCTAAACAGAAAGGAGAAAGTACTCTAATAGAGCTAAAAATGACGAGTTGTGGAAACAATGATATCTTAATTTTGAGACTATCACTCAGAAGCAGTTTACATTTACATTTTCAACATGGGGTGAAGTCCAGTAATACGCCTTTTGCCCAACTTTCTAAGGCGCTATTACTGCTTTCTAATTGGCTCAGACTGTTCTACATCTCCAGTCTTTCTTGTCTAATGATGAAAATGGTTTCAAATCCCTTTAGGGCTGTTAGAATGAAATAGCAAAAATGAATGGGAAGGTTTGGAAAAGTTTGCTGATAGGATTATCCTGTTTTGGAGGATCAGTTTTTGGTGGTTAATCGCATTTTCGATGGTTGGGTTTAGGCTGTCTGAACAGTGGGGTGAGGTTCTATTTTTGTTTTTGTTTTTGTTTCTGTTTTTTCAAAGAGAGTGTGTGAGTGGGGAGGGGCAGAGGGAGAAGGAGAAGGACAATCTGAAGCAGGCTCCACGCTCAGCCTGACAAAGTACTCAATACAGGGCTCGATCTCACATGGCCTGAGCTGATATCAAGAGTTGAACCTTTAATGGACTGAGCCACCTAGGTCCCCTGGGGTGAAGTTTTTAAACTTATGAATGACCTTATCAGAAAGAATCAGGATGATGGCAGAGTGGTGGGGAAGGAGAGAGACCCCAAGTCCCATTGGTTTACTTCTGATGCAGATGGTGTTCAAGATAGATGTGGGTGGTGACCTTGTCCATAAGAGGGGGTCATTACAGCTGTCCCACCTGCCACAATGTAATTATGATGACAGAATTGGGAGGAGATGAGGCTATTACTTATAAAACTGAAAATGTATAAATAACCTATTTTTTTTTAAGATTTTTTAAAAATTTTACACAGAGTGAGAGCAGGAACACAATCAGGGGGAGTGGGAGAGGGAGAAGCAGGCTTCCCGCCAAGCAGGGAGCCCAATGTGGGACTCAGTCCTAGGACTCTAGGATCATGACCTGAGCCAAAAGCAGACGCTTAATGACTGAGCCACCCAGGTGCCCCAATAACCTGTATCAGGAGGCAGTTAAACAAATTATAATACCTTGTCTTACCAGGAAAAACATGCAGCCTTATCCAATATGAAAAAATGCCTTAAAATAATGTAAAAAGACCAAAAGCGGGTGCAAAGTTGAATGTGTAGTGTGATCACAGGTCTGAAAACACATAAACCAAAGCTCTTCCAAGAATGAAATCTAGCAGCACAGTTCATCACAGTGTGAGTTGTGGTTTCTCTCGACATGGTGGGACATGCCGGTGACTGGCGCTGAGGGATGTGTGGGACTCTTTTCCTTCAACTTTTCCATTGTTTCTAAAGTTTCTGTAATGATCACATAAAGTGAGACTTTAAAAAAAATGAAAAAGAGTAAATGTATTACTGTCTTAAGGGGGAAATCAATTTTATTTTTAAATCTGTTCACAAAGGATTTGAAAGCTATATATATATATATATATATATATTTATTTGTGTGTGTGTATATATTTATATTTTTTTTATTTTTTTTTTTTTTTTTTTTTTTAAAGAAAATTGCTGTGAAAGAGCTTTGATAGTTAAAAAGCTTCTGCGGAAGCAATAAACACAGTCTTCCATTTGCTGGCATTGCTTCAAGGAATGGCAGTCTGATTGTGTTTAACCGGCACATTGAAAAAGCCCCAAGAGAAAGCGTGTCAAGAAGAATGTCCCAGGCGCCACACTTCAGAACCGTGGGTTGGAGCTGGGTGCTTCCACAGAGAGGTGCTGCTCGGTTCATCTCTGTTGACCTTCTGGGAATCGAGGTCTCAGTGACGTAGAGCTATGCTCAGTAATATTTGCCAAAGCAGCACCAAAAGGAGACTCGACCTCACACTCAGGAGACACAGGCTGCCATGTGGGCTCCAGACTGTTGGGGTCCCTCTGAGAGGACGGAGCCCTCTCTGGACCTGGTGATGGAGGAAGATCTACTCCTTCCCACACAGAGCAGACAGCTTTGGCTCTGAAGTCAGAGGGCATGAGTCATACATGACTTTAGGGTAGCTGTCCCTATGACCTTGACCGAGCCAGTTTTTAACCTCCCTGGGGCATGGTTTGCTCGCCTGTAAAATCGAGGTAAGAACTTTTATTCTCTACCTCCCAGATACTGTGAGGAACAAGGTGGGATGAGGTATGACAAGATCCTGCAAACCATAGGGGATCCACAGTCCTGTGGGATTGTGACAGTGCATGATCTGCAAGGCATTTCTGAGTTTTGACTAGCATCCGAGGCCTCTGAGGAAGTCAGTCCATGCCTATGCTGGACTAAACAAGTAATGATAACAAGAACAATATGAGTAATAGCTAGTGTTTTGGGAACACTATATACCAAACACTGTTCTAAGGACTTTACATGTATTACCTCATTTTAAAGATGTATTTATTTATTTTAGAGAGGGAGAAAGAGCACGCTGCACAGGAAGGGACAGAGGGAGAGGGAGGAGAGAGAAGCTTTAGCAGACTTCTCGTTGAGCCCAGAGCCTGATGCAGGGCTTGATATCACGACCTTGAGATCATGACCTGAGCCAAAAGCAAGAGTCGGATGCTCAACTGACTGAGCCACCCAGCTGTCCCTGTATCACATCTTAATACTTAAAACAATTTCATGGTAATGTAGTTACCATGGGGTAGGTACTGGAATAGTCCCCATTTTACAAATGAGGGAGAGGCACAGAGAGGTTAAGTAACTTGTCCAGGGTCACACAGCTAGCAGATGGAGGAGCGGGATTTGAATCCAGGCCTGATAGAAAGCTGCCGGTATTTTTCTCTGACATACAAGGACGAGGGATTTGGGATACTTATTTATTAACTGGTTGTCTTAGTTTCTTTCATTCAAGAGCTGCTGTTGATAAGGTTTGCTTTTTTTCAAGTATTGCAATTAAGAAAACCTGCTGGTGGGCAGTGAACGGGACAAAGCGGATGGCTTCATGACTGTGGTTGGCAAAGTGTCCCAGACTGGCTGTGGGAAGGCCTCCTTCTCCTCAGTGTCTCCAGCAGGCAAAGGAAGGAAGCGCTGAGCAGGAAAGGGCTATGACTACAGCCACCTTCCAGTAGCCGGAGGAAACCAGGAAGCCATCCAGGGCAGCGCTGGAAGGCCCTTGGATCTTGAATGGAGGATTTCTTAAGTAGGAGACTCTGATGACTTTGGAAAGGAGGGTCTCTCCTGGGGTCTGGGACAAAAATAGCCATGCACAAGGGACTGACAGTCAGAGGGACTGAAGAGAGAAGTTCAGAGCAGAGAAAAAGCAGCAGGGGAGCCTGACATACGTATGGGCTTTTATGAGGTTCAGGTTTGTAGGCTATGCAGTGGGAATACTTTGAGCACACAGCCCTGGAGACCAGGTCTGGCATTCTGTGCAAGTAGTGGGAATGATGTGCTACCAGTGTGAAGGGCTTCAGGAGGACAGAGGTGCGAACAACTCATCGTTAGGCATCTGGGTGTTACCCGCGGGGGCTTGAGGTCCGGGGAGACTAGGGAGGCAGTTCTCACCATTTCTGACATTCTGTTTCCCAACCTGGCCAAGCACTTCCTAACCCCCTTTATGTTTCATTAGTTAATGAACTTTAGTACAAGGGTAAGTTTAGTCCTGATGGGACTCCATGCAAACTTAGTAAGCAAGTGATTTCCATCACAAAGCCATCTCTGCTCCCTGTCTTTCTTTATCCAGAACCTCCTTAAATGTCTTACCATTTAAGTTATTTCCTTTTAAAATTCTTTAGAATACAAGTCCCTTGGTGAGACACCCTGTCCAAACACAGGTAATTGTTGACTTGTCCCTAGAATGAGTGATAACTTGTTTTTTGTTTTTGTTTTTGTGTTTTTGTGGGGTTTCTTTAGAATGAATGATATTTTTAATGTTCAGAAAGGATCGCTGGTTAGGGGCTTATGCAGGAAAACACCATTGTCTGTCATCTCCCCCTCTTGTATGTGGGACATATCATTGCTTTCTGTGCATTTTTTAACAAGACTGTTACCACAGTTTTCTGCAAAGAGCAGTTCAGGTTATTCTAAGTAGAAGAAAGTTAGGGGTTTTGGTCAGAAGAAGGGGATGGATTGGAGAGTCAGATTTCATTAAGAAAAAAAGAATTCAGTCACTTGATTAGAATGGTGTTGCTTCTTTTTCTCTTTGAAAAATGGGACTTAAATCACTTCTCGGTCTTTTGGTTAAGATCAAGTGAAAAATGGAAGATGGGAAGCCATCCTCAGCTCTGAAAGGCTGTTTGTAGTTCCTGGAGACTGCCTGCAATTCTAGAAGTTGCCCGTAATCCTTTGCCACATGGGCTTTCCCAATAGGGCCTCTCAATTCATCAGGCCATCAGGGAGAGCAAGTCTACTAGCAAGACTAAGTCTTAGATAATATAAACACAAGTGTGATATCCCATCCCTTTGCCATATTCTGTTGGTTAGAAGCAAGTCACAGGTCCAGCTCATATTCAATAAGAGGGGTCACACAAAGGCATGACCACCAAGAGACAGGGATCATGGGAACACTGTAGAGTGTGTCCAGTGTACTCCTATATCCATCCTGTATCACACTTCGACTTCACTGCCTTTTTTGAGTGTTTTAAGCTTTCTGTAATTTGGTTTTGCCCTACTTCTCCTAATTTACTTTTCCCTTCTTAATAAATTACCTCTCCTTTCCCCCTAAAATTTTTTTCCCTTTTATCCCTTCCATGATACATCAATCAATACAAGTATATTTTATTTATTAGTATAGACATAATTTTAAAATCTTGTGTATAAAGAAGAAGTAATTTTCATTTAAATGAAGAGTTCTTAGCTGTGTTTTGGCTTCTGAATCCTTTTGAGAATCTCATTAAAGCTATAGAGGTTCATTTCCCAGAAGTGAGGGACACAATCCTGTATCATTTGTTATTATTGCTGCATAGCAAACCACCCCTAGCTTAGTGTGGTAAAAAGCTACCATTTCATAATGTTCATGGTTTCAGGAATCCAGATGGAGCACAGTGAGGATGGCTTATCTCTGCCTCATGATTTTTGGGGATGCGGTATAGAAGACTGAAACAGCCAGGGTGACTTGAAGCGTTGAGGACTAGAATTACCTGGAGGCTTCTTGAGTCACATGGCTGGTGCTTGGGCAGGGATGACTGGGAATCTTGGCTCAGCTGGGACTGTTGCCTGGAGTACTTACATGGCCTCACCATGTGGCTTGGGTTGCTCACAGAGTTATGGCTATTTCTAGGAGGAAGAGTGAAGGAATATATGGAGAACAAGCCTTCCAAAAGGCCAAGTGGAAGCTGTCTGGCCTTTTGTGATGGTAGCCTTGGAAGTCATGTGGCATTGCTTCCGCCATACGGTAATTGGTTGAATGGTCTCAGGCCACTCAGCTCCAGGATGAGGAGACATAGACCTCACCTCTTAATGGGAGGCATACAGGAGAAATTGCAGAAACACACACACACATATTTAAAGGACTAGATTATCTGAAAATTGAAAGGGATCATTGAGGATGACCTATTTCAGTCCTCTACCATGGCTCAACTCTTTTTCACAACTTTCCAGCCATCCCATGCCTGGACCACTGTGGGGACAGAGGGGTTCCTTCTGTTCTCTCCTGTCATCCATGCCCACCACTTTCCAGTCTGTTCTGTTCCTCACTCCATAGCCAGAATGCTTGTTCTAAAACACAAATTTGCTCCTGTACATCACCCATCTTCACCTACCCACCCCACTCCACTTCAAACCAGATTTCATAACTTCAACTCCCCTTGGTTTATTTCTGTCAGGTAGTTCTGAGGTTTTTAGGTAATAATGGAGAAAGCTCTCGAAGTAGATTTTCTTTTTTATTCTTTTTTTTTTTTTTAAAGATTTTATTTATTTGACAGACAGAGATCACAAGTAGGCAGAGAGGCAGGCAGAGATAGAGAGGAGGAAGCAGGCTCCCTGCCGAGCAGAGAGCCCGATGCGGGACTCGATCCCAGGACCCTGAGATCATGACCTGAGCCGAAGGCAGCGGCTTAACCCACTGAGCCACCCAGGTTCCCTCTTTTTTATTCTTAATTTAAAATATGACTTAAGGGTGCTTGGCCACCTTTGGGGTCATGAACACCATCAACACTGCAGAACCATGGGAAGGGGGACCAGAGAATCATCCGGCAAGATTGTTTCTCTTCCCAAGCATGAAATTTCCAGCTTTCTGCTCAGTTATGTCCCTGCCTCCTTTCCTGTGGAGCTCACCATTTTGAGCCCCTCCCTCCTTTCCTTTCTACCTGCAGCTTTATACAGGAAATGTTGGTGCTGACCATCTGAATTCTCTGTAGGTGCTTGTAGTGCCCTTGGGTCTTGTGAGGTGGCTCTAGTCCTCTGTTGGATGTGAATAACTTATCTTTCAGAGAGCAAAACTTAGGGTCCTAAAAAGACATTTGCATCCAGATACACAGTTCTCTCATTTTGCATTTTGGGTTCTTGCATCAGGTTCATTTTGGTGTCATTGGCCATGGCAGGTGGTCACGTTGATCTTCGATTTTCTAGGTTGTGAGTTTCCCAGTCCAACCCTTGTAGGTGATAAAAAAAAAAAAAAAAAAAAATTTAAGATACACAGGTGTCTTCTGCATCTTTGCTCAAATATGACTTTATTGGAGACTGTGGCTCACCATCCCTGCCCCGGAGGGTAGCTGCCACATTTGCACCTGTGTAATGACATCATTGTCTGAATATGTTTAATGAGTCTTCTGCACTGGGGCACAGCTCTGTGAGATGGGGGCGGTGCCTGCCATGCCCACCCCTTCTCTCCAGAACCTCCAGGACCTCCCAAAGCAGGCACTTGGTGACTGCTGATGCCTGACCATGTGATATTTTGTTTCTCAGGAGTAGACAATCTACAGATAACAGTCAGCCCGACCCCAGAGTCATTTCCTCACGGGAAAGCGTTACCGATTTCACCAACATGGCCTTTCTCAGAAGTCCAGTCTTCCTTGGCAGCGGCCAGAATCCAGAATGTGCTGGGACCGTCCCCTGACAACACGAGCGTGCTGCAGCTCCCCCGAACACCTCCGCCGAAGACACACCGCAGAGCTAGGGCTCACGGGGACTTCTCTTCCTCCCCTTACCAAGGAAGTGGCCATAGCGCCTTCCTCGAGCCTTCCAAGGATTCCACGGAGTCTGTGGTCCAGCCGAGACCTCAAGGGGGAAAAGACGCAGCCTCCATGTCAGGTTTGCCTCACACCAGCATGCTCCCCTCCTTGTCCACCATCCCATCTCAGCCAGTATGGGTAGGGACTCCTTCCATTACCACACAACATGCCCCACGATCAGACGGGCTCCCATTTCTCCCTCCACCTTCACCCTCCTCATTGGCTCCTGACTCACCTCATTCCATTGTCTTTTCTAAACCAGCCAAACCACCCACCCAAGTGCCTTTCTTCCCCCACACAGCTCCTCCTGGCTCCTCTTCACATCAGAGCATAGCTAATTCCCCAATCCCATTCGCTGGTGAAATGAACCACACTCCATCCAAAAATGCCCTCGATTTGCTAGGCATCCCTCATCTAGGTTTTTCTGGATCCTCCACAGGACAGCGGCCCGAGCTGCCCCCCACAGCAGGTCCTCACTCCGCAGGCTCCCCCACACCTGCGTTTTTGAGCTCCGTGGCAGAACTGGCCCACCTGCCTCCCGTTCCCCTAGTACCTGGAAGTCTTCCTCGGCGTCCAGATGGACCGCCTTCACAGGCAGTGGCGGAAGGGGCTTCAAGTCCTGCATCCACCCACTCTGTGGAAGCTGGGGTGGCCAAGGGCGTGCACAGTGAGGTGTCTTTGCCGACTTCGAAGAGTGCAGCAGCCGCTGCTGTGACCGAGGAGGCTGTGTCTTTGCTTTCCCGGACTGCAAGATCTGGGGCAGTGGAAACGACCTCCAGAAAGCTAGCCCCTGCTACTGCAAATGACTCCACTCACCCACTGCATTTGCCAGCCGCTCCAGAGAATTCCAAAGGGCCCAATTTTTCGGCAGAACACACGGCTTCCTCGTTGGTGCCTTCTCCTCTGCCTCTCCCCACGGCCAGCCGAGGGCAAGCCATCCTTTCTGGGGCACGGAACATCACAGCCGCCGACTCTCCCTCCCCACCCTCTTTCACCCAGCTGGCGCAGAATCAGGCTTCCCCATCCACCGCGCCCCTAAAGCCAGCTCCTCAAGAAGAGGGCACCAGCGGGTCCCCTCCGACCGCAGCTCCAGACTTCCCCCGGTCTAGCAAATCTCCCGATCTCCTTTCTGCAACTTGGGCCTCTCTCCTGCGGGAGGAAGAGAGCGTGACAGCTGTTTTAAAGAAAAACGAAAAGGCAAACTTGACAGTTGCTCTCCAGACCCTTCCAAGAAAAGACATTCTGAGTCTTCACACTGTAAATGGGTTCCCCTCTGATTCCAGCACGGATCGTATTTCATCTTTTCTCCTTACAACACTGAGAACAAAACTCCCTTCAGAATCAGCGCTCCCTTCCGTGCTGTCCGTACGAGGCCCCCAGACTATTCTCCCAACCCCCCGCTCGTCCAGCGCCAACCCAGAGGCTCCTGCAGCTGCAGAAGGCCGCTCTGAGTCGCCAGTCCCAACGTCCCAACAGGTGACAGCATTTCCCTCCTCCGCTGAGGTCTATGATTTCTCAACAATGAGACGTGTTTTAAAGCCAGCGACCACAGATGTTTTTGGGAGTTCTCTTCCCACAGAAACTGGATCCCTCTCCATACAGCCCATGAGATCTGGCTTGCAGCAGCAGACAAATTATGATTTAAATGGGCACACAGTTCACTCCACCCGTTGGGAAAGTCGTTCAGCTTCAACTCCTCCTCCCAGTGGTTCGACTTCAGCGGCCAGAACAATAAAATCTTCAGATCACAGAGCTACTGCTGGGCCATTAGTGACTGCAGAAGGCTTCACCGTCCAGCATCCTGCCCTTCCTACCAGCGCCAACCAGCCTGTCCCACAGTCAGAAGTTAGCATGGTTGGAAACCATACGGACGTGGTGTCCTTAACCGGTGCCTATTCCAGAGACTTCCAAACAGCTGAGGTTGAAAAGGACCCACCCGCAGGCCAACACGCTGCATCTCATCCCCATCTCCAGCTGCCTGGGCATGTAACACCTGCTCTTTTGCCAGCCTCTCCAAGGCTGACTTACGCGGCCGGCGTCCACAAAGTGCTTTCAGACGGAATGGATAGGAGTCTCTCCATTTCCAGTGATGTCTATCCATCTCCTGAGATAAGTGCTTCTCCACCATTCCAGAGTCCCTTGAGAGATCACACGACGGCTGAGTCTCCTCTACCAAGCAGGGCCGGACTCAGGACCCCGTCCAAAGTACTGCTGGCGTCTTGGGGCCCCGACAAATGGACAGGTGCAGCCACGCGTGCAGGTAGTTGGTTTCCTGGTACCCCCAAAATAGTTAGGACTGCTTCTGTGGACAGAGGACCTTCAAGTTCAACACAGACACCCGGCTTTGCTTAGAAGGAGCAGAAACACACTTTGAGGGTGATGAACAAGTTAGGGGTCCACAAAAGTCCTGTCCTTTATCCTCTGCTGACTTGAGTTTTTTGAAAGTACAGTCGGTCTCCGGCTTAAAAGAGTTTGACTTACAATTTTTCAGCTTACAGCAGTGCAAAAGTCATAGGCATTTGGTAGAAATCACACTTTGAATTTGAATTTGGATTTTTTTTTTCCGGGCTAGCAATAAGTTAGTCCTCTCCGGTGGTGCCAGGCAGGGCAGTGGGGCACAACTCCCAGCCGGCCACGAGACCATGAAGGTCAGCAATGATACGATTATAACCATCTCGTACCCACAATTACAACCATCTCGTACCCACACCACTATTCCGTCACTTTCAGTACAGTGTTCAACAAATTACGTGAGATATTCAGCACTTTATTGTAAGACAGGCTTGTGTCAGATGGTTTTGAGCAACCGTAGGCTACGGTAGGTATTACGAGCACAGTTAAGGTGGGTTGGCTAAGCCAGGATGTTCGGTAGCTTAGGTGTATTACATGCATTTCTGATTTATGATATTTTCAACTTATGATAGGTTTATTAGGACAGAACCCCATCGTAAGGTGAGAAAGAGCTCCATTCAGAATTTAAACATCCTTATTGCCAACCACAGGTTTCTGTAAGGGACATTCTCACTGTGGGTAATTGACTTAACGAACCTAGAACCATTTTGCCCAAATTCCAGAGTACAGAGACTTTTCTCACCAGCAAACCCGCAAGTTCCATCCATCTGTCACCACCACAAGTGACACGTGCCCTGCAGACCAATGACAGACTTTGCTTTTTTTCCCTCTTTGTAGTGGACCCCTCCGTGTCGTCCAGGGCGGAACCAACAGCAGCAGCCACCCCTGCGGCTACGTCGTTCCTGGGGAAATCAAGTCCACGGGCGCTGTCTGCAGCCCTGATCGCCAAGGGCCCTGGCAGTAACCCTTCGGCCATGGCCTCAGGATTAGTTAAGAGCAGCTGGACCGCTGCTCTAGCTACAAATGCCACAAACAATACAGCACCTGGCCCAAAGGCGACAGCGGGGGTGGTGCATCCGACCTTCTCCTTCACGCCAACCTACATGTTTTCCAGAACAGCACACACCGTGAGTGCTCACACAGCCATGCAAGGGAACGCAGGCACCGCCTCTGGCCTGCTGTCCACGACACACCTCCCCAGGAAACCACAAGCCATGCACACGGGCCTTCCCAACCCCACCAACCCAGACATGCCCCGGGCAGCCACCGCCCGCCCGCTGACCATCACAGCAGCCTTGACGTCCATCACCGCACCAGTGAGGGCCACCCGCTTGCCACCCGCACTGATGGGAAATACAGATACTGCTCTTCCCGCTGCGTCAGCTTCCGTGGTCACCACCGGCAAAATGGCGTCCAACCTGGAGTGTCAGATGTCCAGTAAGCTCCTGGTAAAGACAGGTGAGAGTCCACTGTCCTGATTTTACTTGAAAGTAGCAATCATGCCCTGGTCTCAGAGACGTAGCAGAATTATTTGAGTTCTTTGAGATGAGTGGTTCTTAACCAGGGACAGTTTGGCTCCTTCTCCCCCAGAAGGCATCAGGCCATGTCCAGAGACTGTCTGTGACATGAAAGGGAGGTAGATCCCCACGAACCTACAGCAAAGGATCATCCAGCCCCAAATGTCACAGTGCTGAGGTTGAGAACCTCTGGTCCTTATCATAAGTGATGGCGGAGAGGGGGAGCTTTATGGAACATGGGGTCTAGTCCCGAGGTCCGTCCCGATATCAGAGGCCCCTGGGGAAGCTACTTCTGCCAGGGGGGGGGGGGAGGGTGGTCTGAGAAGATGAACGTGTAGCAAGTTTTCCTGCAGAACAAATCAGGGATGTGTCACATAAAGGAATGAGCTGGCTAGTAAGATGGCAAATCTCGGAAGCCCTACAGAATTCAGAAAGGCTTTTGTTAGCTATTTTGTCAGTTGGCAGATAGTAAAAGTACAGCTGTGTGATGAGGGTGCCCAGGACTTCCTTCGGATGTTGAAAAGGAGGCCTTGAGAAAGCTGGGTGGTGTCTGTTGTCTCAAGCTGCACTTCCCGGTGGCAGCCCAGCAGGCCAGGAAGGCCCAGGACGCTTTCATCAGTGGCAGTGTTTGCTCTAAAAATCATCAGACACGTTATTTGAAAGAGCATGCCAATGCTGAATGCTTGAGTCCCGGCTTCCTCTTCGCCCCACAAAGGATTAAGTGAAATTATATCTTAAGACAAACCCTATCCTAAAATGGGAAATTGGGAAACTAGGCGTATAGCAGAAAGTACACTATTGCTTTCTGTTTCTTAAGAAATTATACCATCTGGTTTTCCACTCCCCCTGCTCTGACAGGCAGGCCACCCCAACCACCTAGATGCAGAAGTCTGGAACATTCTCCCCCACTTCTGTGTCACTCTCCATCATTCCAGCCACACCGGGCCCACCGCAGGGGCCCTTCAGTTCTAAACCCTTGAATACTCCTTCTCTCCGTCCCCACTGCCCTTCTCTGGTTCACGCTGTCGTCACCCACCTCTATTTCTGCAACAACAACCAAATTTATCTCTCTGCCTTTGACTAGCCACCCCCCGCCCCAATCTGTTCTCCAGTCTGCAGGCAACGGAATTCTCTAAAATGAATGCCTTCGCTGAAAACCCTTCGCTTCCCGGAGCCAGCAGGACCAAGCCTAAACATGTATACTGAGGGGCACTGCTTCTCACCACTGTGCCTTTGCTCTTGGTCCTCTCTCTGCTGGGAATGGCTGGGGATGGGGGGCGTCCTTCTCCTGTTGGCCAAGCTCATTCCCTGTTATCCTTCAGGACTCAGCGGAAGCTTCAGGAAACCTTCCCTGAACCCCACCCCCTTGCCCAAGTCTGGGCTGGATGTTCCTCCTGAAGCCTCAGACAGCCTGGGAGGCTTCCCTTCAAATAACACCTGTCACATTCAGTCACAGGTGCCTGTTGTCCACCCCAGGTCTCCATCCCGCTCTCTGTCCCACTTAGAGGGTGCGGGGCTGCCCCTGCCTCATTCAGGGCTGTTTTAGGCTGCAGGACCTCACTCAGGGCCTGCACGTCAGCAGGCTGTCAGGGAACACTCTCGTCGGAATTTTCTTGCATGCATTTTCTTACTGACCCATTGGGGCCAGGCACCGCTGAACCCAGTTTTCAAAGTCAAAGGCAGCGTTGGTCAGAAATGAAGTGCAGCCGGCATATTAGCTCTCTCTCCTCTAGGATCACACACCAATATGAGGCCTCCCTTCTTGGGACTTGAGTGGGACCGAGAGAGCTACTACCCCAGCCCGCCGCTCTCATTGGTTGGACCTGTGGTCACCAGCTTTATTCAGAACTTGCAGAAGGTGGAGGGTGGAGAGGAGAGGGGAGCCCCAGGAGGGGGTCTGCTGCCTTACCCTGACGGCCGTGCTTCTGTTTGGTCCCACAGTTCTCCTTCTGACCCAGAGGAGAGTGCAGATCAGTGAAACCTTGAAGTTCAGTATAGCCAAAGGGCTCACGCAGGCATTACGGAAGGCTTTCCACCAGAATGACGTCTCGGCTCACGTAAGCCCCTCGCTTTTGTAATTAAACTAAGCCCTCTATATCCTCCTCTTGGACCCCGAGTACGTCTAGATTTTCCTCCTCTCTGGGTACCATGACCACACATGTCAGAAGTAACATCTTCCTTCATTTTGGCGAATAGCTCATATGTGGTGACTGGAGAGAAAAAGGCCAAATTTTGAGGTGGAAAATGGAGGTTAATTGCCTTATGTCTTTTTTTTTTTTTTTTTCAAGCCTGGATATACTGTTTTAAGTCATACCATTATCCCATTGTTTAGGGAAAGTATTTGCTATTGTTAAGTCTAATTCTCAAGAAACTGTCCATTGCTTTCCCCTTCATCTTCCTCAGCATTGTAAATGGTGATTTGTTTCTGGACATTTATTTTTTTTTAAAGATTTTATTTATTTATTTGACAGAGAGAGACACATCACAAGCAGGCAGACAGGGAGCCTGATATGGGGCTCGATCCCAGGACCCTGAGATCATGACCTGAGCCAAAGGCAGCGGCTTAACCCACTGAGCCACCCAGGTGCCCCTATTTCTGGACATTTAAAAATTATTGTAAATTGAGTCCAACTTTGTTTCAATAGCCAGCAGCAGACAGGGGAATAAAACATTTTTCCCCCAAACACTTTAATGCCAGGTACTATTTAACAACTGTCAGCTGATTCCCATGGCATAGCCAAGGGATGGCACCCTCACTTTGCACTCTTTGGGATTGATGCCAAGTTTTAAAGCCCTAAATGTGATTGGCAGTTGGTGGATGGCGCTTTCCACCACTTAGAAATAGCAGTCCAGCTTTTTCCCCCCTGAGGCTTGTCTTGCAGCTGCATTCGGCTTCATGGTCTCCACAACCACACCGAGGACTAGAAATGAGGTTTGCTACATAGTTTATTAGTCATTGTCAATCTCTTTCTGTTGGGGCAGGGGAGGATGGGGAGGAACAGAGAGAAAGGGAGAGAATCTCAAGCAGACTCCATGCTGAGCAGGGAGCCTGGCACAGGGCTGGATCCCAGGACCCTGAGATCATGATCTGAGCCAAAACCAAGAGTCAGATGCTCAGCTGACTGAGCCACCTGGGCTTCCCTGTCAATCCCTTTTGTATAACTCTGAGAGAAAACAAAGACAGACAGACAGACAGAGAGAAAGAAAGAGAAAGAAAGAAAGAAAGAAAGAAAGAAAGAAAGAAAGAAAGAAAGAAAGAAACTCATCTCATGAAAAGCATCTGTGGTTTCTGCACCAGAAACTACTTGAAAGTTGAAAATGTGAGTATTTCTGTTTGGTCCCCTGACATGTAATTTTCAAACTTAGTTGTTTGCAAACTACCTTCAGTGTTTATCTTTTCTGCATTTCATCGCAGACCACTGTCACAATTAGTTATGAATTCATTTTTAAAAAATCAGCCCATTTAAAAAAAAAAACTTTTGAAAGGATGTTTGATATTACTGGTGGAACTCGGGATCATTTGCCACAAATAAAAGGTAATCATAAAAATGAGAGTAATGGTAATAACTTGGTAAATGCAAGCTAGACATTATTGCTTGAGGAAGGCTCTAAGGCTGATGTCCCCCATGTCTTTTTGATTCAACATATGATTAGCCAGCATTAGAGAGGTACTATAAATAAATAATCCCCAAGCTGAGACTTGCTCCTCAAGGTCATTAGGATTGGAGAGGGGAGTCACTTTCTTAACCACTTTCCTAGTCATTTTCTCTCAAATAAAGAAATAAATCTTAAAAAAAAAAAAAAAACCACTAAGAAAGCAAAATGAAATAATAAAATCTAAAGCCTCAAAATTTTCCATTTGGGTCAGAAAGAACTCAGCGCATCAGTGTCTCTTAGGACTCAGTTTTAAGAGAGATTGTCCTCAGTCTGTCCCCATCCTCACCTAGGTCCTGAGCCAACTTACGAGCCAGGAATGGACTGAAGTCTGAGTAGTTCTTCTCTTAGCTTTTAGAAAGAGGAATTCACCTCATTTACTACCTAATACCTGTCCTAAAGAAGCCCTCACTTCATCTATCACTTCTGCCTTTTAATTTTCGTAAGTGATAAGAGAGCTGTTTTTCCGAGCTTTTCGTCTCTGGAAATCTCTTTTGCCTGCCATCTCCTCTCTGCCTTCTTGGGTGACCATTGGTCTTCACAGGATTATACTGAGGCATTTAAGGAATCAACAAAATCCCCTCAGATTTAATTCAATCCCATGTAGGTTGGAAATAAATTACGTTTTGTTTTATTCTGATGTTTTGAGACTTACCAGTCCACATACGCTTCATAGGATTATTAGAATGTTTGTTGAATAAGAACAACTTGTTCCCCAGCCATGCTAAACAACAATGGTGGATCTAAGAAATACCAAGAAGACCTTAAAGTACTGTGGAAATTAACACCGAGTCCTGTGGGTCTGTTTGTTTTGTAGGTGGACATTCTGGAACATTCTCATAACATCACTGTGGGTTATTATGCTACCAAAGGGAGGCTGGTGTACTTGCCTGCTGTGGTGATCGAAATGCTGGGTGTTTACGGGGTCAGCAACGTCACCGCAGATCTGAAGCAGCATACCCCAAACTTGCAGTCGGTGGCAGTCCTTGCTTCCTCATGGAATCCCCAGCCTGCAGGCTACTTCCAGCTGAGAACAGGCAAGTACCTCAGAGAGAAAGGATTCCCCTCCATTCTGGAATCAGGGGCAGTATCAAGAGGACACCTGTTGGGACGCCTGGGTGGCTCAGTTGGTTAAGCAGCTGCCTTCGGCCCAGGTCATGATCCCGGCGTCCTGGGATCGAGTCCCACATCGGGCTCCTTGCTCAGCAGGGAGCCTACTTCTCCCTCTGCCTCTGCCTGTGCTCGCTCTCTCCCCCCGCCTCTCTCTCTGATAAATAAATAAAATCTTAAAAAAAAAAAAAAAAAAAAAAGAGGACACCTGTTTAAAGACTCCTGTACTAGCTGTTCTGTCATTTCTTAAAGTCCGGTGTACTTTCCTCAAAGGGCCCTGCTAAGGAACTGTCCGAGTTCCTTGCACATAAACTTAAACTTCCCAACCCTGGATTTATTAGAAATAGTCCTTTGTGGGAGCCTCCCTTCTCAGTTTATATAATTTGTACTTTATGAGCAGCAAGCACCATAGTTTTCATTCTTTTCTGTATTACCTTTGAATAGCAGTTAAGACCTGAACATCCATAAGATCGATGCTTCGGAGCAGCATGTCCCAGATGCCCCCGAATCAGAGTCTCTGAGCTTAGGTCTTGGAATCTTTTTCTCAAGCTCCCTCGTGATTCTGATCAGGTGACTGGCAAACCACGAGAGTGGGGAAACCATTGAAATTCAAAGACTTGACCAGTTTAGTGATGCTGATCAGCTGACTTTTCTCCCCCCTCCAAAGAAATAGAAGGCGTGGTCTCTCTTTGATTTGTATCATTCTTGGAGCAGATATCTGCATGGTCCAACCAAATGATCCCCAAATCTTTCCCATCAGAGGGGACCTTAGGTTTGATCGTGCTTTTGATTCTTCTCTATTATAAGTCATTTTAAGGCTCACTTCCAACGCTACAACCAAACCTTGTCTGTCCTTATTTGCCTGATTTCTTGGATGTAAAATCGGGCTGTTTTATGTGATGACCGCGGTGAGGTCCAAGACCAAGACACAGAGATCTGGTGAGTGTTGACCCGTTACTCTGGTTCTAGTGTTGCAATTCGTGAGCCAGTCCGACAACATCCAGTCCTGCAAGTTTGCTCAGACGATGGAGCAGCGGCTGCAGAAGGCCTTCCAGGATGCTGAGAGGAAAGTCCTGAATACCAAAAGCAACTTGACCATTCAGGTGAGAAGGAGGTCGTGTCAACGGTGTAGTTGACAGACGCCAAGCGTAACGCGAATGTTGGCAAGAGGTGACTTGGTCTCCTGTTTCAAAGCTGTCTGGTGTAAATGTAACTCTGTATTTAGGGCAGGGGGTATAGACAGGAGGAGGTACCACTCTGGGGCCCCCTGAGTCGAGTCAGTCCCAGCACTGATAAGGATGTCTGCGGTATGGCTGTGACAAGAGGAATGCTGTTAGCTCTATAACCTGCTATGGTTTGGGATTTTATATCTATTTTCCCAGGAGAAGCTTCCTCAGGCCTTCCTGATACATTTGTTATTTTGTTTTATTTTGTATTGTCTGTTTGTTGAGACAGAGAGAGTGGGGACACATGAGTCAGGCGGAGGGGCAGAGGGAGTGGGGGAGGGAATCCCAAGCAGGGCTCCATTTTCATTGCAGAGCTGGACACGGGGCTCCGTCTCACGACCCTGAGATCATGACCTGAGCCAAAATCAAGAATCAGATGTTTAACTGACTGAGCCCCCCAGACTTCCCAATATATTTACTACTTTAAAAACTGAACTCGATATACCTTATACGATATAGTCTCATAAAATAAGTCAGATGTCTCCTAAAATGAGTTGATTCTGAGTAGCTAATGCATCAAGTTTCGCCTATCCTGTGATTTGCTTTGAGTTATTTTCCAGACATCCATATGAACAATCACCTTAGTTTAAATAAATACACACACATATACATGTGCATTTTAAGTTTGTGGCTCACCATATGCCAGGACTGTGCTAGGTGTTTTACAAATATTTTGCTACATAAAACTCAAGACATCCTTCTGAAGTATTATTATCACCATTTCACAGAAGATAGAACTGAAAGTCTAAGAAACTTCCAGAAAGTCACACAGTTGGTAAAGAAGGAAACAAGGACTTGAGTCAAAGCCCATAATCTTACCCACTGTGCTATAGTATGGAATGTTTGGCAAACACATGAATTTTTCCCAGGAAAATCCCACTACTGGCATACTATATTTCAGTTTCCTGGACTTACAGTAGGCATGCCACCAAAAACTTTTTTCAGACCCACTTTCTTGCAATTATGTAACTAACACCTTTTTTTTTATATATATAAACTCCATACCCAACATAGAGCCCAGTGTAGGGCTTGAACTCTCAGATTAATACCTGAGCTGAGATCGAGTCAGACAGTTGACTGAGCCACACATGGCCCAAGACAGATTCTATTTAATGATATTCATCCAACCCTCAAATCTCTCTGATTAACTGTACAACCCAATGTCTCTGTTTTTACCGAACTAAATCCTTTGCAATGAAACCCAATAGTTTTGAAATGGACAGTTAGCATAAGCGAATTATCAGCAAAGCCAATATGATGTGGAAAGCACACAATTTAATTTGAACAAGCAGCTTTCCTTTTCTAGATTTATCCAAAGTCTATGTGGAAGTATCTCATTATGATTTGGCTCATATTAGATTAAGATCTAAAAAACGTGTCACCAACATAAGATTTATATAAGAAGTATGACTCAGCTCCCTTGTGGGAGATCTTTTCTTTCTAATTGGATTTGTGATCTTCACAGGTGCATGATTCTGGCTCGGGCTTGGCATTCTCTGATCGTTTTCAGGAAGCAAAGACCCACTGAGCACCTGCTATTCATTCAGGCACTGGGAGAGACACCGAGATAAACAAGTTGCCTAAGAACACTTTCTCTGTGTTCTATGATAGTCATGGGCCACGAGATGGAACTTTGTAAAGCAAGTAACCGAGTGTCTTTGGAAAAGACTGTAACAGACCTTTTGAAAACTGTGTCTAAATAGATTTAAATGTTCTTGAACATTTCAGCAGTTCTCGAAATGAATGGATAATTGGGTGAATTATTTCATTAACCTTGTTTTGCTTTTTCCCATGGCTGACAGGAAGCCCAGGAGGAGTTTGTTGCCTGGATTTTGGAACCCTCTAGGCCCATATATGTAGCTACATGTTGACCATCCCCCTGGGCTTATTCTAGAACCTGGTTGAGTAATTAATAACTTACCATTTTTTTGTATTAAGTATAATTTGGGGGACATGTTGGGATTCTTTCTGACCATATAAATATTTAATTTACTCAGAGAGTTGATGAAAAAGTAACTTAAAAAAACTTGTATGGCATTGGTATTAGGAGCTAGATTACAGTAGACCGAATTAGGACCTTTTTGGTTATGAATGACAGAATCCAAGCATATAAGACTTAACTAAAAAGAAGTAATTGACTCCTATAACTAAAAGGTTCAAACCCTATTTTCTTCGGGCCCAGTTTGATCCAGGTGCTTATATGATCTCTTCCAGAAATTCTCTCTTTGTCACTTGGCCTTGCCCTGGGCTGGCATCGTCTTCCGGCCCAATGGGGTGGCCCCTGACACGTTCAGGTTTATCTCATCCTTATTGCTCACAGTCTACGGGAACCAAAGTGCTTTTTTTGGTGGCATTCCAGTAAAAATCCTGGGATTAACTCTCAGTGGACCCATGTGGACTGTGTGCCCATTTCTGGAGTAGTAACTGTGGTCAAGGGGATAAAATGTCCCAATCAACCAGGCCTGACTATTCCCACTCCTGGAACCTGGGTGGGGCAGCCCCACTCAAACAAAGCCCATGAACCCATCTGGAGAGAAGAGGTGTTTCCCTGAGGAAATCTCCTTCATAGAGGAAAGGAGAATGGATTCTGTGCAGGCAGAACAACAGCCTTCCATTCTAGCAGCCTTTTTTAGGTCTCATTAGCTAAATGAATTGTGGCATAATGAGTGAGAAGTAAAAGAAAAGATCAGAAGCCACAGGAGCCTAAGAGTAAAGGGGTAGTAGGACAGTGCCCTCTGTAGGGGCTGCTTTACTGGGGACAGGGCATGACTTTCAGGGAATACTGAGATGACCTTGGTCTCAGGCCTGTGAACCTCTTATTGATGAAACTAGTGTTAAATAGTCACCAAGACTGGTCACGCTTTTCTTCGGTATATAAAAAAAAAATGAGACTATTAAAACCAAGAAAAAAAAAGGGTCACTCTGTGTTCATGAATTGGAAGACTCGATTTTGTTAAGATGTCAGTACTGTCAAGAGCGATCTACAGATTCTGTGTGATCCCTACCAAAATCTCGGTGATTTTTTTTTTAATGCGGAGATGGAAGAATCCATCCTAGAATTCATATGGAATCTCAAGGAACCAAGAGTAGCCAAAACAATCTTGAAAAAGAAAAGTATAGTCAGAGGTTTCATGCTTTCTGATTTCAAAACTTATTACAGAGCTACAGTAATCAGAACCGTGTGGTAGTGACATAAAGACAGACATATAGACATGGAACAGAAGAGAGAATGCAAGCATAGATCTTTGCATATATGGTCAAATGATTTTTGACAAGGGTATCAGGACCAGTCCATGGGGAAAAGACAGTCTTTTCAACCAATGGTATTAGAAAACTGGATAGCCACATATAAAAGAAGAAACTGGACCTTTATCTAATACCATATACAAAAATTAACTTCAAAGTGGATCAAAGACCTAAACATGAGAGCAAGAACTATAGGACTCTTTAAAAGAAAACAGAGGAAAAAACTTCATGGTACTGAATTTGGCTAAGATTTCCTGTATAGGACACCAAAAGTATAGGCAACAAAAGAAAACATAGATAAATTGCACTTCACCAAAATTGAACACCTCTGTGGATCAAAGGGTACAACTGACGATTAAAAGACAAGTCACAGATCGGGAAAAAATAATTGCCGATCGTATGTTGGATAGGGGACTAATATCTAGAATATATAAAGAACCCGTACAACTTAAAAATGTAAAAACAACCCCATAAAGAAATGAGCCAAGAGCTTAAATAGACATTTCTCCAAAGATCTGTAGATGATCAAGATGCTTTCTCTGACTTATCATGAGAGAAATGCAAATCAAAACCATGAGATGCCACTCTGCATCTATAGGATGGCTATTATAAAAAAAGAGAATAACGAGAATTGGTAAGAATGTGGACCAACTGGAACTCTGGACACTGCTGGCAAGCATCTCAAATGATGTAGCTCTGTGGAAAATGGTATCATGGTTCCTTAAAAAATTAAACAGGATCTAGCAATTCTGCTTCTTCTGGGCATATACTCCAAAGAATCAAAAGCAGGGACTCGACCATATTTGTAGACTTATATTCATAGCTGCATTATTCACATGAGCCAAAAGGTGGAAGCAACCCCAGCGTCCATCCATGGATGAATGGATAAGAAATGTCTTATATCCGTATGACGGGATGTTCTTCATCTCTAAAAAGGAAGGAAATACCCATGCTAGAACCTGGACGAACCTGGGGGACATTATGCAGAGTGAAATAAGCCAGTCGCAAAGAGACAAATACTGTAGGATTCCACTCGTAAGAGGTGTTCAATTTTGTCAAATTAATAGAGACACAAAATAGAATAGAGACAAAAGTAGAATTTTGTCAAATTAATAGAGACACAAAGGTGGCTTTCGGGGGCTGGGAGAGGAAGCAATGGAGAGTTGTTTAATAGGTACAGAGTTTCAGTTTGGGAAGATGAAAAGTTCTGGAGATGGATGGGGACGATGGTGGCACAACCCCGTCATTGTGCGTAGTGCCACTGAGCTGTGTACTTAAAATGGTTAACGGGATGAAATTTATGTGTATTTTGCCACAATTTTTTTTTAAGTTACAATTTACCTGATTGAGTGTATATGTGTAGAGGTATCTATACTGCAAATTCTGTGGGCTTCCTTGGGATCCAGTGAGACTTAAGTTTTGTTGAAAAGCAAAAAGTAGAATGTTCACGCTAGAGATAATGGTTGAAAAGTTATTTTAGTTATGATTTTCGCAGATGGCAGTATGGAGAGGTCTTTTGAATTGTTCAGAAAGAAGCACCTTTCTTTTGGCTCCCTGGGAAAGAGAGGCATGAGTACTTGTGGCTCAACCACTTTCCCAAAATACTTCCAGAGAGGAGAGAAAGAGTTGACCGGAAGTGTTGACTCAGTGTATCCTAAATCATGGGACTATAGGCTCTGTGGTAGAGAATTAAATAGAAACTTCCACTTATGGGGAGAAGTGGGAAAGAATGTGAAGAAGCTATTCTTGACAGTCGTCTTAAAAATAGCAGTTAAAAGGAAAGTTGCAGGGGTATTTATGTCTGATGTGTAAAGTTTTGGTAAAGACAGGATTTCAGTCAGCTCCCTATGGGAAGAGGGGGCACACTCAGATGAAGGTAATTTGACAAAAGTCTAATAAAAGGTACCCTGTGCAGAAGTGTGGGCAGGCTCTAGGGAAACCATGGGGTGAGTGCAGTACCAGAGGCTGTAAATGTTGGGGCCTGACAAGGTGAGGAGAGGGAGCAGTTATAGGAAGCCAGAGGCCAGAGTTCCCCTACAGGAGCCAGGCTGTGGGGAGGGAGTCCCCGACCCTGGTTCTCAGACCTCACTCTTCTCCCTCTGTCCCATATCTGCCCGAGCTCCTTTTAGCTGAAGCCCGAGGGAAAGGAGCCCACTGAGGTGGTCCATAAGGGTCTGTCTCTGGGGGTCTGGAACAGAACACAGGTGGGAGGGTGGCGGGCGCATCTGGAAGGGGGAGGTGCAGACACCAGGATAGAAGCCCACACTGTCTCACCCAATCAAATGACTTCCTACTGCATCTGTTTTTCGAATCTCATCTGTGGGATATTTTTGTCCATACATTGACCCAGAAAACAGCATTTTCCTGTAACTGAAAAACTGACTTCGACAAAATTCGAGAAGAAAACCACACCATCTCGTAGTAATATTTACATATTCTATATTGAATTTAATAGGTCGCAGGAAATGTAATCACTCTCTAAAGAGGCTATTTTATATTTCTGAATTCCTTTTGGAATCAGGTTTTAATCACTCTGTTCCCTAAGCTGGTGATCAGCTGTGTAGGAACTTAAAGATATCCCCCAGAATCTAACTCGGGCTTTCTCTGAGCAGTTGAGCCCTCTTAGATGTAACATTTCTATGCTCTATTTTGTATTTTCAGAACCATAAAAGTAACCTGAGGCTCTGTAGCCCCTGGAAAAGATACACACACCTGTTAAAACCTGAAGTCAGACTGCCTGGTTTCGAATCCTGGCTACATCACTTATTATCTGTGTGATTGGGGGCGAGTCTCTTGATCATTCTGGGCCTCAGTTTCCTCCTCTGTAAAATGGAGTCCTAACTGGATACCCCTCACAGGGCTGTGGTGAGCCTTGAATGAGAGCACGAGCCCGAGGCCCGACATGCAGAGAGTAACCATAAATGATGAGTGTTGTTATTCTTGTCTCTTCCTTGCTCTTTTGCCCCTCCCTTTCATTTCCCCCCCTCAACTTCTGCCTAAATTTCTCCCACGGCCTCATGAAACAGACCCTCATCTTATGGGGCGTGTCTCCCTCCCCTTCCCTCCATTCAGATGGTGAGCACATCCAACGCCTCCCAGACAGTCACTTTGGTGTATGTGGTCGGCAATCGGAGCTCCTTCCTCAACGGCACGGTCGCCAGCAGCCTCCTCCGCCAGCTCTCGGCTGAGCTGGTTGGGTTCTACCTCACCTACCCGCCGCTCACCATTGCCGAACGTGAGTATGCCCACACCACACCGGGACGCTGCCTTTCCCCTGAGACCCCAGGGTCCTTTCTCTGTTTAACAAACATCTATTGCACATACTAACTCTTTTATCATAAAATAACTGGAATTGGTGATAAACCAGGATTGAATTGATGACAAGTTTATTGCACATTGAAAGTAAGTCCTCGCTAGGCGCCTTTAGCTTTCATATATCTTCCGTCATCGAATCCTCAGAGAGCACCCTGTAAGGGGGTACAAAGTGAGCCCCACTTTGCAAAGGGGAAAACTGAAGTTCCAAGAGGTTCACGAAATGCTCACTCTCACGTAGCTAATGAGACATGGAACGTGGGGTTTGGACCCAAGCTGCTCGCCTTTGAACTGACAGTAACTGCCCCATAGGGCATCTGTCCCTGTGGCAATCTGGGTTGCGATGGTTTCCCCCACTTCTGCCATCAGCAAATGTTGAACGGCCTTCGGCCCTTGCGCTGGCTGTAGGTATCACAACCCAGCTCATTTGCAATCAGCATCGTGACTTCGCTGCATGAATTCTTCATAGTCAGTCCCCTGGCCTGTCTTCCTCTGACGCTTCAGTTGCATAACCCTCATTACCGTGCAGCAGGCACAGACTCCAAAGACAACATGGCCTACATTATGTACCCAAACACTTACTTGGTAGCCAAAGGAAGTCAAGATTGGTGCTGTTAAATTCAATTGTTGATACATTTCTCAAGGTCACTGGTTACGGTTTGGTGTTTTTTTTAAGCACATATTAGCAAGATTGCTTCTATATCCTTCTGTGGTTACATTTGATACTGTGACTAAATAAAAGGGTGTGTGTGGATGTACCTAGCACAGAGTAGCCACTAAGAAATTTGTTTTGAATGTTTAATGGCAGGCTTTTGTGAATTTCCATATAGTAAGGAAAGATGAGTCTGGATTTTAGAGAAAGGTGATCTCAGGAAAGATGGCATTCATTATGTCACATGGCAGCCATGAAGAATTTATTTTCTTTCCTCTTGACATTCTGATAATTACAACTAAAATTTATTGAGCACTTACTAGGTGGCAGGCACTGCACTAAACCCTTTCCATGAATTAACTCTTATGGTCACCATACCTGCAAAAATATGGGACTTTTTGTCACAAACATTTGGCTAATAATCCACTTAGTCCTTAACACTGGAAAAATCCATTCAAGAGATGATCATTCCTAAAAACATTAGTGATGGTTGGGAAATTTTCACAAAGAAAGTCAGAATTACTTCTAGCTGTGAGTCTTGATAATGAAGACATTCCACTTGAGAAGCTTTTGATGGAAAAAAAGAGAACAGAAATCCACAAACCCTAGAAAACTCTTCATCTGAAAGTTAGCCTTTTACTGAGTGTTTTACTTTTCAAAACAGTAAGATAGTGTTGGCCTGCATGTCCTGGAGTTCCCTGAGAATGTTAAAGCCAAATTTAGCTATTTGATATTTTGTCACCTGTGTCCACTTTTCTTAATAATATTTGCATATAAAACCTGTGAAACTAATTTGGTGTGTTTCTTCTTCATTTTAGCGCTGGAATATCCTAACCTTGATATATCAGAAACAACCAGAGACTATTGGGTAATTACAGGTAATCTCTTATTTTATTCTCCTTCCCCCCTATCAGGTTGTTTTGTTTTGTTTTGTTTTGTTTTGTTTTGTTTTGTTTTTAAACTGCATTTCAGAAGAAGACACCAAAATTTTAAAAATAGTAATTATTATAGTTATAATAATTAAAACTGCATGCTATTCAGTGATAGGTTCAGCAGCTTTTCTTTGGTCCTGTTTTATGTCAAGTAATTACTTCCATGGAGCCAGAAGTGGGTAAATAAGGCTAAGAAAAGATATCACTGAAGGTGAATCTTATTAGATACACATTCGAAACAGCAACCTATAAAGTCCACTGGCATCCTCTTTGCAAAATGTAGACCAATCGGAAGGTATGGCGGTAACCTGTGGATGTCTGGGGTATGTCCATGGGAATGGTTGTTTACTTAAAGATGGTAGGCCTTTCCACACTGCCCTACAAAACCCCAGTGAGAGGTAGAGGAATGCCGGGCATGCACTTCTCTCTTTCCCCTGGCACATGCCCCACACCTACACTAGTCCTGGTGGAGCCCAGGCGTGTCCTGACAGCGAGGGCGGATGGAAGTAGAGGGTGTTTGGGTGACATTTTCTTTTTCTCCTTGACATTTGCCAGCTGAGCTTTACGAAACAGCAAAAAAAAGTTCTTGTTTGTGTTTTTCCAAAGCCAGACAGTTGCTCTCAAAATCTTACAGAAACAAGCGTTGGGAGCAGAGAAGACAGATGTTGGTGGGGGAAGTGACCAGCCCATCTGTCCATGGCAGTGGAGGGTGGAGGGGAGGGTATTAGCTTGGTGGGGCTGCCATAACAAAGTACCACAGACTTTTGGGGCTTCAGAAGCAGGAATTTATTTTCTCATCATTCTGGAGGCTGGAAGTCTGACAGCAAAGCATCAGCATGCTTGGTTTCTTCTGAAGTCTCTCTCCTTGGCTTGTAGATGGCCGTCTTTCCTCTACGTCTTCCCTCTGTGTGCGTCTATGTCCTAACCTCCTCTTCTAGTAAGGACACCTGGTATACTGGATTAGGGCCCACCCGTAGGAGCTTATTTTACCCTAATCACCTCTTTTAGGGCTTTGTCTCCAAATACAGTCCCATTCTGTGGTACACGGGGTTAGGTCTTGAATCTATGCGTTGTGGGCGGATACAATTGAACCCATAAAAAAGAGGGAGGAAGATCCTACAAGTCATGGAGGGTGTGCCTGGAAACCTCACTCCCATCAACCCTGCCCCATCCCCTCTCTCACGTGCTGTCCCAAACAGCAATAGCTAGGGTGCTGCCTAGATTCCTACCAAAGGAGCCCACCCACTGCTCAGGGAGGCCTGCTCAAGACCGCTCTGAACCCGCAGAAAATTGCATTTCTTTCTCCCCCACAGAACTATGGCTATGCAGAGATTATTTTACCTACTAAGAAGGGAAACTAAAGAAATGTGTTTTAAAAGGGGAAAAGGGGCACCTGGTTGGCCCAGTCAGTTAAGTGTCCTTCTGACTCTTGGTTTTGGCTCAGGTCATGATCTCAAGGTCCTGAAGTCAAGCCCTGCATTGGGCTCGGACCTGGGCATTGAGTCAGCTTGAGATTCTCTCTCTCTGCCTCTGCTCCTCTGACCCCTTCCCCAGTCCCCTGATGCTCTCAAAAGAAAGAAAGAAAAGAAAAAAAAAGAAAGAAGGAAAAGAGAGGAAAGAAGGAAACGAAAGAAAGGAAAAACCCAGAGTTTATGCCCAAGAGGGAGATGCAGTTTTGAAACAGCAGGTTATATAACACTTCCAAAATCATGTTTCCTCCACCAGGAACACTGCTTTTTAACTTTGCAGATGTCTCTGCTTCTGTGAACTGTGAGGTTTCCATTAAATGGCAACACACCTGCCCTTAAACACAGGCTGTCCTTACAACCTCCCTGTGTACCTGGGTCTCGTCCTGCCTCTGTTTTAATGACATAACCTTCACGAAGTCATCCTGGGACGTCACCTTTGCCCACCTGCCAATGTAGTGCTGGTGATCAGAGTGAACAGTGGCCCCTGCCACCATGTTTGGGGCTAGTTGTGTCAGTGCCGGCAGAAGGGGCTAGAAGCAGTCTCAGCATGACCCTCCTTCCTTCCCTTGGGCTCAGGACCCACTTGCTACATTCATGGCAGCCACCTCTGGCCTTTGACCATCATTTACAGAACGGGTAGGAGTTAGGACCCGAGAGGAAGATAGCCTTGTTCATCCAGCTGTGAGGCACAGCTCCTGAATCCGCTCTACCCTTGGCTCCCAGAAGTCCCAGACATGGGCACTCTGTCTTCTGCTCATTGCTGACAGCTCAGCGGATGGGGAGCAACTGTCCTTGCTGTTGTTGGTATTATGAAATGACGTGTTTCCACCTGCTTTCCCACTAAACTGATATTAAATGTGTTTTGAGGAGCCTGGGTGACTCAGTCGGGTCAGCATCCAACTCTCGGTTTTGGCTCAGGTCATGATCTCAGGGTCCTAAGATCAAGCCCCACATCGAGCTCCGTGCTCAGCATGGAATCTGCTTGGGATTCTCTACCTCTCTCTCTGCCCCTTCCCGTGCTCATGTGCATGCTCTCTCTCTCTCTCTCTCTCTCTAAAACAAATAAAATCTTTTAAAAATATATATGTTTTTGCCCTCTGTACACTTCTCCCCCTTCGGAGCGTGGGTCCCTCACTGGTGGAAAAGCAGTGGCTTAGTTAGGGCACTTCCTACGGCCCCCTCTGCTGTGCATGGATCTTGTGGTCAGGGCTGTATGGAGGAGGCAGGATAGTGACACAGACTTAATGCTGCTGCCTCACAGAGGTCAGAGCTCATCTTAGGCTTGTCCACTGGTCTTTAGTGCACCAACAGACTCAGAATATCCCAGACCCAGCAGTCTCAGGATTTCTTCCAGTCTCAGCCCTGCTGCGGCTAACCTAGTGTGTCCTTGAGCAGGTCACTCAGGCCCTCTGGATGTCACGCTGTCCCCTGCGGAGTGAGAAGATAGGAGCTGAGCATTCTGGTTCTTTTCACTCTGAATGTGTGGGATTCAATGACACATAAAACAATTCAGTTTCAATATAGGCAGCTGAACCAGGCCGTGCCGACTATTGGAAGTTTAGAGCCCAGTGCAGTCATCAATAAAGAAGGACTAACAGACCAGTGATGTAACAGCCCCTGAATCTTCTGGAGAGCTCCCATGTTCACAGTTGGGGACTTGCCCGCCTCCTGTAAGGCCGAGTCAGTGGTGGCTAAGTGTGGGTGCCCAGGGCCTCCAGCTGATGTACTGAAGCGTGTTGTCTTCCTGGGCACCTGGGCCAGCATCCAAACTCCCCTCCTGCTTCTGGGCCACTCTGAGACACACACACACACACCCTTTTGAAACCCTTCTAGGTGGGCAGAGAGGCCTGGGAGCCCGAGGCCTGCTGAACTTCTCAGGGGAAAGGAAAGAAGCCACCACCTGGGAATATAGTTTTTTCTTCCTCTGGGAAAAAAAGTGTCTAACCAAGAAGGGGCACATTTGAGCAAACAGCAACAGCTAACATTTACGGGCATCATCTCAAGTGCTTTGTAGCTCTCTGCTCAAAGCATTGTTTCTAAGTATCTGTTCTCCTTAATGACACAATCAAGAATAGATTATGATCCCTGTGTTTTCAGGTGATGAACCAGGGTCCAGAGGAACTAAATGACTTGCTTGAGGGTACTCAGCAAGGGGGGAGCCAGGATGCAAAACCAGACCCCTGGCTCCAACCCTTAGTTCTTCTCCAGCTGCCTCCTAAGGAGGACACGTTCTCCTTGCAAACAGCGGTGAGGCACATGGGAACTGTCCAGCTGTAGGTTCCGTATAACTCTGTGGGAGGTTCCCATGGCCTCCTGCACCTTCCTGAAGGCTGTGGTTTGGTTTGGGTTTTGTTTTCCCTCAATTTAAAAAATTGGGGTAAAATACACATCACATGCAATTTACTGTTTTAACCACGTATAAGTGTACGGTTCAGTGGTATTAAGTACATTCACAGTGCCGGGTAGCCATCACCACTTCCTATTTCCAGAACTTTTTCGTCACCTGGGGTCTTTGTCCCTTTCTTTGATGTCTGCCCTTGAGTCTTCACTGGGATTCCCTTAGAGTAACCCGTGATGATGCACTTTGACTGTCCTGTGTCCCCACTCTTGCTCTGGTCTGATAGTCAGGAGACACCAACTTAGAAGTCGTCCCTTGGGGTGCATCTGGGTGGCTCAGTTGGTTAACCATCTGACTCTTGATCTTAGCTCAGCTCTTGATCTCAGGGTTGTGAGTTCAAGCCCTGTGTTGGGCTCCACGCTGGGTGTAGAGCTGATTTTTTTTTTTTTAAGACTTTATTTGTCAGAAAGAGAGAGAGAGCACAAGCAGGAAGAGTGGCAGGCAGAGAGAGAAGCAGGCTCCGCGATGAGCAAGGAGTCCCATGTGGGACTTGATCCCAGGACACTGGGATCATGACCCAAGCCAAAGGCAGCGGCCCAACCAACTGAGCTACCCAGGCATCCCTGGAGCGGATTTTAAAAAGAAAAAAAAAAAAAAAAAGAGTAATCTTTCAGCAGTGGTTCTCTAATTTTACTAGAGGCATATCTTTGACGCTGCAGGAACGTGGCTCTCCTCTCTGGGGCCAGGAGGTAAGCTGGCCCTCCCCAGCCTAACAGCTGTGTCAGAGGGATTCTGAGGGTCCTCTCCGGGACTGGCCACAGAGCAGACGGTGCCGACCTGTCTTCTCTCTGTTTGCAAGAATTCTGCTGACAGACGAGCTGGGAGTCCCTCACAAGGGCCCTAGAAAGAGAGCTGCTTTATGCCCTCCATGGGGATTATTGGGCAATTGTGATTCTGAAGAAGTAATTTCGGAGACTCAGCTGTGGGTTTTACTTTTCTCTTGATCAGTTGCAGCGTCATCTTCTGGATCGCAGTGCTGACCGGTGCTTGTTCTGGGCCTGCTCAGAACGTGTTCACGATGACAACTTGTGCTTTCTGTTCAGGCTATTTCCATATCCCTGTAGATGGGTGGTATAAATGGCCCTTGGCTGAACTGTGGTAGAATAAATTCTGTTAATGAAAAACCTTATATTATATCCCCAGCCTGTTGTAATTGTGTCTCCTTAAAAAGATAAGAATTTTTTTTTTTTTTTTTTTTTTTTTTAGCATTCTTGACTTCAGGGCTGACTGTGTTTGGAGACAATGTCTGTGTGTTTGGGGTGCCCTGCATTTCCCAGAGGACTTGGAGGAAGGACTGGGCTTTGGGGGTAGACGGCAAAAGGAAATCGTTCCTATAGGAAGTGACCTTTCAGTCCTGGGATGTTCCTGGTGTTCATGGGGGTCTCCTCCACGCATCCAGGAGCTGTTGCCTGGAGGCCCATCATTAACCCTTACCTTCCCAGAGAGCTCAGGGTATAGAGGAAACCCAGCCATGCAGGAGGACTGGAAAGAGGAGTTTCATGTACTATCTGTGCACCAGGCATTGTGCTAAGCTGCTTTATACCTGAGAGGCTGTGGGTCACTTTTAGGGTGCTTCCCCAAAGGACCCCCTAGAGGAGGGGGAGATGAGAACATGGAACAGGGTGGTTTGTCGAGATGTGAAGAACTGAGCTGCAGGCTGGAGCCCTGATGACTTCGCAAAGCTCCTGATGAAGTGAGGGTAGCCCTGAGCCAGGCCTTCTGAGTGGGGACCAGGGAAAGTTGCGATTAGTCATACCGCCGGCTAGGCTGTATTCCCATATGATCTAACAACACAGAACATCTTAAATAAGGTGTGGGTTCAGTACAACAGCATTAGGCGTGTCACAGCTCATGGAGGAGAGAGCCTGGGTTTTGCAGTTACATAAGTGTGGGTTTGAAGCCTGATGGCGCCCGTCACTAGCTACATGGTCTTCGACAAACCCTATAACCTTCCAGCGTCTGTAACATGAAAACAGTGATTCCTGCCTCCTGGGGCTGTCGTGAGGGTGAAGCTGGGTAAGGATGGCCAAGCCCAACTCGAGATAGGGCCCATGGCCCTGCATGGCTGGTGCAGACCCAGGGCTGGCCGCGGTTTCTGCATCAGCGCGGACTCTGTCCTCTGAGCTGCCCCTCTGCCTTCTGCCTCCACAGTGCTCCAGGGCGTGGACAATTCGCTGGTGGGCCTGCACAACCAGAGCTTTGCCCGGGTCATGGAGCAGCGCCTGGCCCAGCTCTTCATGATGTCCCAGCAACAAGGCCGGCGGTTCAAACGGGCCACCACCCTGGGAAGCTACACCGTACAGGTGGGTGTGGCCAGAGCCACTGGGCTCTTTTAATGGACATGCGGGAGCATCCTGGGGCCAAGTAAACCATGCTGCGTGCAGAGGAGCAGGTCATCAACACGGCCCTTAGGTCTGGGGGGTTCATGGTCACGACTATCAGAATTGGTGGTGGGAGGGTGAGAGTGAGTTACATTCCCCTGAATGTCTTCCTCCTAGACTATAAGGTTTCAGAACAAATTCTGTACATGGGCACGTATTTATTAAACAAAAGTTACTGGGAAACAAGCACTGCTCCCCAACCTGTTCGGGAGATTGGACGGAATCCCAGACCTCGGGGCCATCCACTCCTGTGGGTGGCAGACACACAAACCAATTTTCCAGGGGCAGGATTCTGTGATCCTTAATTAGTCAGTTTCAACCAACAGAGCCCTCCACGTTCCTAACGGACAGGGGACCACGCAGGGACTTAGGCAAGGGAGCCGTAGCCCAGGCACTACTGCCCAAATCCCCATCCCATCTCTACCGAATGCCAGCGGCCTTCCATACCACTGCTGCCCCTTTATCGAAGGGCCACTCTTGAGATCCAGAAGTCGGAAGTGGCTGGAAGTGCCTGGGAATTCATGAGCGGCGAGGGTGTGAATACGACAGACAGCCTTCTTGCTTCCTGGCTAGGGGAATTCCGAAATGTGCGTGTTCAGTGTCTGCCAGAGCCTTCCCATGGAGTTAAGCGTTAGCTACCCGCTGTAGTAACTGGATTAATAATGTACCTCTCTCGAGTTCCCTGCCACCCCCCCATCACCTCCTGTCAGTCCGTGCCTCGCACCTCCCAGCTAATCTATAAGCACTCGACTCTGAGTCTGCTTCAGTAGGACCAGTCAGACTCCATGGCCATCCCAAGGTAGGAGCGCCAAGCTTCTTTAGATTCTGGATTCAGTTCAAGCCAGAGTGGAAGCATCTCTAGCCATGTTCTAGCTGATCCTCATATCTTGAATACCACTAATTTCACCTAAGCGGAGAATGGATGGCTAATGTTTGTTATGCTAATTAGCAAGGCTCCTGGAGCAAGGGGTCAGAGTCCAGAAACCGGGCTGGTGGCTGTGTGGGTTTCCTAATTGGAATCTAGCCTTCTGCCTCTGGAGTGTGAACTGGTGATTGGCGATTGCCCCACGGAGGGTGTAACTTAACCCAGACATACAAACATATCACCCCATCTAAGAGGAAGTGTTTTAAAGGAAATTACAGCCATTACACCAGTCTGTCTGCAGATCATGTCCCCAGGCAATTTTGAAAGTACAAAGAACTCATTTTCTGGAAGACACTTCCCTGCCTGAGTCTAGCATCATGCCCCGGAGGGAGACTCTGGGTCCTCCATTCACAGCTGGTGAATCTGACCCCCTGTCCTATTACTTGTTGCTTTCTGTCAGAGTCTTTGCAGTCTGTGACAGCCTGGGGCCAGGTAAAGCCAGGGTTAAGTTCTTGTGCCAGGTTATGATTTACCCTCTGTGGGGTCCATGTGAACCGTGTAATTCACGCTTCTCCAGATAACAGAAAGGAAACCTTTGGGACTCAGTGAAATGGGATTTGCCTCAGCTGAAGGGAGAGAAAGAACAACCCTGTCATCCTGGTGTTATTTGTAAACCTAAGAAACATAACACATTCTACATGTCAACAAGAGACCAGCGAGGTAGTCTTTCCTCATTTCTTCTGAGTACTCGATGTGTGTGGCCCCATAGCTGCCCAGAAAGTCTGAGTGATGTAAGGAGGGATTTATTTCTGCAAATCCCTAGTTTACAGAGGCCGTTAGATGACCTTCTCACATGGCTCTTGGAGAAATCTTGGTAAGAAGAATTTGCTACGAAATTGAAATTGACATTGAGTGAAGTTATTAAATACTTGAATGCCCATTTACCTTCTAGCTCTCTGTACAAACACTGACCTTCCCTCCTCTCCCAGAAGGGACAGGAAGGGCAGGCCTGAATTTCCCAAATAAAACTCACTCTGCGTAGCTTTACATCATCCTTCTGCCCAGAGGCCTTTTTGCTGGGCTCAGATAATTTTAAAAGATGAGCCACTTTCATGAATATGGAAATGTATATGTCTAGAAAGTAAACATATTTCTCTAGTGAACATATCTGAAAAATTGAGTCTGAAGAAGAAATAAATAGGACCAGTAAACATTTTATTTTTAATGTTTAACTCCATTTGCCATCAAAGTAATGCAAATTTTAACCACAAGTTACCATTTTCACCTGTCAAAGATTTCTAATGGTACTATCCAGTGTTGGTGAGGTTGCAATGAAATGGGCACTTCCAAGCACAGTAAATGGATATGACATCTATGGAGGGCAAGTGAGCAATTTAGACGAGAGCCTCCTAGATGGTCATGAACTTACTCCTGAAAGTTCATTCTGAGGAGATAGGGGTGAACACAGAGATGAGAGAGTAGAACAGTGTTTCTCAGACAGTGTCCAGAAAAATGGTCCTATAAGGTGTCCTGGGGCAAAGGGGCTCTGTGGGCCCATCAATCTGGGCCAGGGTTCATCCTGTAGCCCCTTCTTGAAGATTCCCAAGGCCTACTGGCATGCCAAAAACTCTAGAAACACCTGCAGTAAAGAAATCCTTTAATTTTGTTCAGTGCACTGGTTTGTAAATTCAAGTGCCAATAAGAACCTTATTTTTAGGGGCACCTGTGTGGCTCAGTGGGTTAAGCCGCTGCCTTCGGCTCAGGTCATGATCTCAGGGTCCTGGGATCGAGTCCTGCGTCGGGCTCTCTGCTCAGCAGGCAGACTGCTTCCCTCTCTCTCTCTCTGCCTGCCTCTCTGCCTACTTGTGATCTCTCTCTGTCAAATAAATAAATAAAATCTTTAAAAAAAAAAAAAGAACCTTATTTTTAGTAATGCCTCTACTTCTCCAACATTTTATTATGAACATTTTTAAACACACAAAAGTGAAAAAATTATAGAACGAACACCAATAAAGTCACCATCTAGGTTCTACAATTAATAGCATGACTACATTACCTTTTAAGGTAACATATTATTTCCACACCATAGATCAGTTTGGACTGATCTAGAACTTCATATACATAAGTAAATTCCCTTTTGTGTGAAGCTTTTTTGACTCCAGTGGAGTGTTTTTTAGGTTCATGATGTTGTGTTATTCATGAGTTTATTCCTTTTCATCACTGAGTAACCTCCCCTTGTTTGAATATACTGCAGTTTGCTTACCCGTTTTTCTGCTGGGAGACCTCTAGACCTCTTCTAGTTTCCTGCTATTATAAACAAAGCTGCTATACACATTCTTCTACAAGTCTTTCTATGGCCATAGATTTTCATTTCTCTTAAGTGTGTAGGAGTAGAATTGCTGGTTCCTAGGATTGGTGTATGTTAGCTGACAAACTGCTAGACCTTTTCCCAAAGTTTACCATTTTCACTCCCGCCTACCAGATGTAGAGTTCCAGTTACTCCTCACACTCATCAACACTTGGTGTTGTCGGCCCTTATTTCAGTCATTCTGCTGGGGATAGTGGTATCCTGTGGTTTTACTTTTAATTTCCCCATTAAGCATTTTGTGTATGCTCCTTGACTATTCAGCTAACCTTCCTTGGTGAAGCGTCTGGTCAGATTTTTTTAAAACCTACTTTTTATTGGGTTGTAGTAGTATCTTTTTTTAATTGTTATGTATAGCAGACATACACAGGAGTATCAAGTCATGTAGACTTCAAAGAACACTAATAAAAGGAAGCCACAACCCAAAGCATAAGAACATTTCCCTTACCTTACCCCAGAAGACTTTTACGTGTCTTCTCTGATTATACATACTCCTTTCCTTTCTATCAGAGTTGAGTGTGCTTCTGAATTTTAAGTCATGCCTGTATTTTCTGTGAGGTTTAACCATCCATGTGTGTATATCCCTAAATACGACATCCTTTGGTTTTGCCTGTGTTTGAATTTTATATTCTGTGATTTGTTCCTTTTGCTCATTATCAGACTTTTGTATTCACCCATATTGATACAAATAGGCGTGGTATTTATACTACTCTATAATATTTCACTGTGTGACTATACCATAGCTTACTAATCCCTTCTACTGTTAGCTGATTTCAAGTTTTCTTTTTGTTTTTGTTTTTTTGCTGATGTGACAATATTGCTATAAACATTTCTGTAGTATTTTTTAACATCCTGTGAAGCTCATAATCTATAATATATACTTTGGAAAATGCTATACCATAATGTTTATCAGTTGTTAATTACAGTAGTGAAAACTTGATAACAAACCATTAAAAAATGTAGTGTTAATTGAGTTTATGAGGTATGCATGTAGTAGAACATTATGTAGATATAAAAATTTATGTTTTATATATTCATAATGATGATCAATTAGCCCCAAGACTGAAAAATGAGTAACAATTTAAGTGTTTGACAAAAAGTGATTTGTTAAATAAGTTTATGAGGTGAGCATTGCATAACCACTTGTGCTTTTGTTGCATTTAAGGTCACATAAGGATGCAAGGAAAAATAGCAATGTGTGATTCTATATAGGGAATAAGATAAATAATTTTGTAAAATACTAAATAAAAGGTTTGTGTGGAAAAAAACAAAGAATAGAGGCACAGGCTCCAGAATAATGTAATTAGCTTGGGGTGGAGGGATTACAAATTGTTCTTATTTTATTTCACTTCTTGATGCTTTTCTGTGTTTTCAAATTTTCTGTAGTGAATATGTATCACTTGCACAGGGAGAAAAGGCGACAAAGGTTATTTTAGAAAAGGAACTTTAAGTCCTGCTTTTATCTGAGATCTTTTGAATTACAGACATATAAGTTCATTTTTCTTTCCTCCCTGGCAATTGCAGGAGTTTGAAATTAGCAATCTTGTTTGAGAATAACCTAACATGCCCTGAATTAATGTGCAGGCCTATTTCCAAATGAGGCCAGAGTTCTCTGGAGGCTGGAAGACATCACCGTTTCAGCGTTTTCTTCTCCAGTCTCAAGCTGTTCTTTCCAGATGTTCATATTTTCAAACCCTTTTTCTCCTCCCTTTCTCTCCCTCCAGCCATAGCAGGGCTTCTTGAGATGCTGGTGATAGGGAGGTACACAGAGGTTGATGTCTAAAATATATGTTGCGGGTCCTGGTAGCCACGGAAGGCTCCGGCAATCGGGAGAGAGCCTGCGGATCGCTCCGGTAATTGCAGGTTGGTTCAGGATGCCCTGTAAACATGGCCTCTCTTTTTCCAAAAGATGGTAAAGATGCAGCGGGTGCCGGGACCCAAGGACCCAGCGGAGCTGACTTACTACACCCTGTACAACGGGAAGCCTTTGCTGGGGACTGCAGCTGCCAAGATCCTGAGCACCATTGACTCCCAAAGGATGGCCTTGACCCTGCATCATGTTGTCCTTCTGCAAGCTGACCGTAAGGGGATAGTCTTCCCGTTCATTACTTGTAACACCATTAAATGTTTCCTGCAAATTACAGTGATGCCCCAAGCTAACATTAACGGACCCGGACCTAAACATATTTGTGTTGGAGAAGATTCTTAAATCAGTCAGCTATTTCCTGTGTTGTTTGAAGCTGTAGGTTTTGGGTGAGGGATATGTTTTGGGTATTAGGATGATGATAATGGTATTGCTTTGCCCCAAGTCCTACCCACTCTTTCTCCTAGATAAATCACGATGGCTGAGATTGTATTGTCTGCTGGGGAATTAAAGATAATTTGGTTCAATAAGCATTTACGGAGTCCTGCATGCACTGTGCTCGGTGCTGCCGGACATACAGAAGGGGGCAAGACCTGGTCGCTATCTTTAAGGAGCAGAGAAGGAGTGAATGCAGATACAAAGGAGCAGAATGCGGGAGAGTGCAGGGAGGAGGCGGAGGGATCCAGGGCTCAGGGGAGGGACAGTCTGCTCTGCGGGGCCACCCAGAAAGAATAAACAGAGAAAGCGCATGAGAAACGGTAGTTGCCCCCTCTGTGGCCGGCACTACCATTGCTGCCTTACAGAGCTTTCCTCACTTTCCCCTCTCACTGGGACAACCTCCTTCAGCTCCAAATCCCAGGTGTGGAACCGTAGGCTCAGGAAAGTTAGCCGACTGGCTCAACATCAAGAGAACTGGTCCTTGGTTCGCCAGGATATGAATCTGGATCTATCTGACCTCAAGTGTGTGTTTTCAACTGGGTTACACGCTAAGATTTCAGCAGCAAGAGAGGAAGGGTATATATTTCAGAAAGAGGGAGCTACAGGAGCAAAAGAAGGGAGGTGAGAAGTGCTGGGCATGCTTGAGGAATAAGGGGTCCAACTCGCCTGCCGAGCAGAAACTTGAGGAAGAGCTGATGAGCTCAGAAAGGGATATTGCTTGGGAGACTGGAGCCTTGGATGGTGGGAGAAGGAGATCGAGCATAACACGACGGGCTGTGGGGAGCTGTTGGATTTCTGGGCAGGGGACTCGCGTCAGTAGAACCACCTAGTATTTGCAGAGGTTAACCTGACAGCAGGGTCCGGAATGAGAGGAGCAGGACTAGTGAGGAGGGTCTGTGGTGACCCAGGTGTTGGGGATGCAAACGAGGCCTACACAGAAAGTGAGGTGGATGGTGGTGACGAAGGTGAGAGAGCCCCGTGGTGGATGTTGTAGATTTGGCAGCCTGCTGAGCACCGGGCACGGAAGGTTGTCCTCTCCCATGGGTTTCCCAGCTGGTGTCCACACTCCTCAAGAACCTGGATCTTGGCTTGTGGTTTGCCTCTCATGCTCGTCTCCTGCCTTCATCCGGGTGAGTCCGGCTTCCTTGTTGGTGCGGAGTCACTTGTTGGTCCGCACACCCTCACAGACGCAGCTTTGCCTGAAACGATGGCCACCCTGTGCAATCTCGGCTTCTAAATGACGTCTTTAACCCAGAGTCTCCTCTTCTGTGCCTCTCTCCTTCCCTCCCTGTGGGTTCCGTCCCCACATCTGGTCAGGTCGGCAACTTGCTTCTTCGGTTTTGCTGCATCGTCTTTCTGTGAGTTCCCTGGGGTTCCATCCTCAGCTCTTTCTCCCTCTCCAGCTAGAGAACGAACTGTAGAGGACAGGAGTGAAAACCATGGCAAGCGCCCAGGAGAGAGGTGAAGGTATTTGAGGTAGAGATCAGAGAAGTGGATGGATTTAGGAGCTTCTGGGGGGGGGACAGAGCTGATGGGGCAAGACAATGGATTCTGTGTGTGGCAGGAGGAGGTCCGGGTCAGAGGAATCAAACATGACTCCCAGATGTTTGCTTGAGTGCTGCTTGTGCTGTCATGTGTTGAGAGGCAGGAGAGAAAGTTTTATTGGAGTTGGAGCAAGAGTGGGGAGATGGAATTGGGAGTTCGATTTGGACACGTTAAAGTTGAGATGTCCGCGCAGACATCCACACAGAGCTCAGGAGCTAGAACCCTGGAGTCATCAACGCAGGTGACAGAGAGAGCTAAGCGAGCAGGTGAGATGAACCAGAAGAGCCATGAGTATAGGTGGGAGTCTACAAGAGGGAAGAACTAGAGCCCACAATGAGAAGTAGGAGCCAGGGAGGTGGGAAGAAGCCCGGAAGAGCACAAGGTCCAGAAATGAGCAAAGAAAGAAATGTCCCAGAAGGAAGTGGCTATAGTGTCAACTTCTATTCTTGAGAGGCAACGTACTATAAAGACAAAAATGAACTGGATTGGGTAAAATTGGCAATAGTTGGTGACCTTGGTGGGAGTGGTTTCCTGGCGGATATGGTGCCATTTTCTCTTAATAGTTTTGAAGTTTTGAAATCAGCCAGCAATGTGAACCTGAGATCAACACCTTAAATGGAGAATTGTGGTGTTGAACAAACACCTCGTCCCTCTGAAGGGAGAGTGTTAACATTCTGTGTGTTCTAGTGTCTCTAAATCACTAGGGCCAGGGTGCAGTGCCCTGCGTGCAGTGCCCTGTGATGGAGAATGCGATGCCCGTTGCCCCTCCCATCACCTCTGAGTGGGCGACAGCAAACGTTACTGAATCGACCATGTTTCCGATGGAGGTTTTCACCTGCTCCACCTGATCTGAAAGGAGGCGCCCTTCACGGCAGTGATCCAGCCACTGGAGTGGGGAAGATTCTCCCCACAATGAGGCTGACCCAAGTGGGGACTGGTTTACCTTACCTGGCTGTCAGACATTGCCGCAAAAATGTCACTTTAAGAAAGCAATAGCCTGATCCTTTGGCAAAGGGGATTTGTGTTCATTCAGTCTTTCAACAAATATTTTTGAGAGCTTGCTATGTGCCTGGCACTCTCCCGGTCCTGGAGAGATAGCAGTGAACAAAGCAGACAAAACCCCTGCCCTCCAGAGTTTCCATTCCTGAATGGGAAGATCAAATAAGCAAAATAAGCAAATAAAATGTTAGATGCTCATAAGTGCTTTGGGAAAAAATGAAGCAGAGGAGGCCAGGGGGGTGTCAAGGAGGTAAATGTCGGGATTTAAAATGGTTGGGGGTTTAAGGAGAAGATCCGTGAGCAACCACCTGGGGCTACCGAGGGACAAGACAGAGGGGGAGGGTTCGAGACCCAGCGCGGATGTGGCTGATGGAGGAGAGTAACATCGTGAGGTCAGGGTGCACGTGAGGGACCACAACTGCTTGAGCCCTAAAGACCACACCCCGAGTGGAATGAGAGCCACGGGAGTGTTTGGGCAGGAGAGTAACATGGACTGAGCGCTCGCCAGTGACTGGGCCTTGGGCCAGACCCTCCCCTGCACATGTGCGCTCACACACACACACACACACACACACACACACACACTCTCAATTCCAACTTAGAACTGGCAAACTGTTTATTTCAGAGAGATGACTTTTCATAAAACCATCCAACCTCCCTGGGGTTCAGTTTCCTTATCTGCAAACTGAGGGTAAGAATAGCACCTGAGCCAAGAACTTCTCACAGAGCCTCACGCACAGCAGAGGCTCAGAATGTGTCGTTGCCCTTTATTGTCTTTTCTCGCCCCAAGTCCTGGCAAATTATGGAGCCATTCCTGCCTCTTCGCTTCTGTACATGACTTTGCAGTTTTAGATCACTGTACCAATGAATGCACTGGGTTTGAATGATTTCGGTTGACCTACCTTTACTATCTCTTTGACTGTTAAATGAATTTACTAATATACATATGATAAATGTATTCTCTTTCCATCTAAATAGAGGTGAAAGGATTTTACATACTGCATCAAGAAGGAACATGACACCAAAATGATAAAGCCAAGTAAAAGAAAGACACATGTAAATATTAACTCTTGCTAATGAAATATACATTTAGGGTATCATCTTCTGATATGCTCTGCATTTTTCTTCACCATGATAGAATAGCATACCCAAAAGAGGCATAGGATTATTTTTCATGGAAACCGTAAGCTTTAAAAAATGTTAATGGTGGGGCACCTGGGTGGCTCAGTGGGTTAAAGCCTTTGCCTTCAGCTCAGGTCACGATCTCAGGGTCCTGGGACCGAGCCCTTCATTGGGCTCCCTGCTTGGCGGGGCACCTGCTTCTCCCTCTCTCTGCCTGCTTGTGATCTCTGTCTGTCAAATAAATAAATAAGATCTTAAAAAAAAAATGTTAATGGCATCAAACTCACTCGTAAATACCAAATTACTAAAAGCAGTAGCAATTAAATGTTTGATGTCAACAGAAGCATATCATCTAATGAGCTGTTTTCAGAAGTTAATAATGTGATTAATCACTGATGGATAAAAACTATGGAAAAGAAGTTTTTTTATACTAAAGAATTCCAGATCCTAGTGCTGCTGGGTGAGAGAAAGATCTTAGCTAATGAGGAGCCGTTGAAGTTGGAGAGAAAGACCAGCCGACTCATCCTGTGTCACTTGCCAGTGGGGTCTCTAAAGTGTTCCGGAGTCTTGTCCTCAGCTTTGTGGGTCTAGTAGCCCTTGGAATTCAGCAGGACCAGGAGGACCAACTTATGCTAAGCAGACTTAGAAAAGACTGGTATATAAACCAGACTGGTAGTATATTAATTTAAAATATAGACTAGAACTACCAAAGAGATGAGACTTCTTTAATTGGCCCTTAGTCTTTGCCATACAAAAACGTACATGGGGAGCCAAATTGCAACGGAGATAATGGTAGTTCATTTATACAGTCGTTCAACTTCTAATTGAGTACCCTGTTCTAGGCCCTCGGAGTATAACGATGAATAAGAGAAAAGAAAAACAAAACCTCCTGACTCTCTTGGAGTGTACATTTTAATGGAGAGGCAGAGGATAAGCAAATACATATGTATCACATCAGAGAGTAATGCTTGTTTTAAAGCCTTACAATTCCATATGTGGCCTGGGGGCCTGTTGCATGGACACCACGTGGGAGCTTGTTAGAAAGGCAGAATCTCAAGCCTCGCCCCAATTCACAGAATCAGAATCGTACATTTGAACAAGATTCCCAGGCAATTGACATGTACAGGTTTGAGAGGCGCTGCTTAAGAGAAGAATTAAGTAGGATGAGGAGATGGAGGGATGGAGAATGCTGGGGGCAGAGATTCCTATCTGATGGAGAGTAGATGTAGTGACACTTGTTTACAGCCCTGAAAGAAGTGAGCGAGGGGGCCATGGATGTCTGGGTGAAGAGTCACTCTAGGTGGAAGAATAAACTGGTGCAAAGGTCCTGAGACAGGACCATATCCAGCACATTTGAGGAACAGTAGGAGGCTGGTAGTGAGTTAAGGAAAGAGCAGTGGGCTGTAAGGCCAGAGAAATAACAGGGTGGTTGGAAAAGCAGATAACTTAGGCTCTTCTAGAAGTTATAAGGACTCTGGCCTTTACTCTGAGGGGAGAGGTAGCCCCTGGAAGGTTTTGAGCAGAGGAGTGTTGTGATCTGAGTTTCTAAAGGATTGCTCTGCTGCTGTGTTTCAAATAGATTATAGAGGATAAGGGACAAGGTAGGAGGCCACTGCAGTAATTCAATAAGAGATGTTGGTAGCTTGGACCACAGGGGGAGCAGCGATAGAAAGAAGTGAACAGATTGTGGATTTATTTAGAAGGTGGAGATGACAAAGTTTGTCAATGAATAGGATTTGGGGTGAGTTTAAAAGGGAAGGGTCAACATTGATAGCAAAGTATTGACCAAAATGACTGGAAGGAAGGAGCCACAACTTATTGGGTTGGAGACTATCACAAGAAGAATGAGTTTGGAGGAGAAATTGGGAGTTGGGTTCTAGACATAGTAAATTTGAGATGTCTCTTAAGTATCCAGTTGGAGTTGAGTTAGTAGTTGGATGTAGGAATCTAGAGTTCAGGGTAGTGGTCCTGGTTGGAGATCTATCCCTGAACATCACCAGCATACATGGTATTTAAAGCCATGAGTCTCTGAGATTACCTAGGGTGTAGGAGAGCAGAGAACTTGGGTGGGATTAGGGGACAGTATCAATAAGCTGAAACAGCCACTCGCAGCCATCTTGTCCACCAGGATAGACATACCCCAGCTGGATTCCCCACATCTGCCAGTTGGGGCACATTCCTATGACATGGACAAGTTCTTAACTGCCCTTTGACTCTCTTTTCTAGATTTCCTATAGACCCACTCCCTTCCAATAACTCTTTCTAGATGATTGTTTTGGTTACGGTTATTTTTTTACTCCGGTTCTAAGAACACATTGGTCTTTTTGATTGGACAAAAGTATCTTCTAAGCTTCTCTGCCAGTGATCATGGGGGAGACTCATCCATCTTATGCCAAAGACTTTTTCTTTTTTACATTTTCCTAACTCACTTTATAAAAAAGTTGAAAGAACCATACTGTGAACACCCTTTGTTCCCACCACCTAGATTCCATCTTACTATGCTTTCATTTTCACATATTTATTTGTCTGTCCTTCCATCCAGCAATTAATCCATCTTATTTTTTCTTGATGCATTTCGGAATAAGTTACAAACATCAGCAACTTCGACCCTAAATACTTGAGCATGTATATCGTTGCCTAGAATTCAATACTTGTTTATGATGTTTAGGTAAAATGTATATAGAGTAAAATGTCAGATCTTAAGTATATCACTTAATGATTTTTGACAGCTGTATACACCTGTGTGCCCCTAATTCCTATCCTGATATAGAGCATGACCATCACCCCATTGCCCCTTGTAGGTTAACTAGTTCCAATCCCACATCCAAAGAAGCACCTCCTGACCTAATAACACATTCTTCCTACTGACAATATCTTCGGTTACTCCTTACTCCGGCTTTGAAAGCAACCTGCTCTTTATGATTAGACCAAGGCATTTCCAAGCTTCCCCAGCCACCCTTGGTGGGGGTAGATCCATCTACTCAGCTGTGTTTTTTAATCAATCACTCAGAAGTGACTTCACTCCACTGTTTAAAGACATCTCTCCGAGGAGAGATGGACTGCCTCCAGTCCAACTCTGACCCTCAGATGTCTTCTCTCTTCTCTTTGGATTCATGGTCATCACCTGTAGGGAAAATTGATACCATCCATCTTCCTCTTTCTCTTAGTAATAGTGAAGGCTAGTATTTATTGAGAACCGACTAGGGACCACAGCAGAGGTCCACCTGTCCCTCATCTCTTGGCTGCCTAACAAAGTGACAGCCTCATTTTATAGAAGAGGAAACAGAGACTCAGAGATCTTGAGTTACTTGCTCAAGACAAGAGCCCTTCTGATCCCAGACCCTCACGTCACAATCTCATGACTTGGGACCAGGAGTATAGGGGCTACTTTCTTCCTCCTAGTGTTCCTTGTCATGTGCTTCCCTCTGCTTTTCCCACAGCCGTAGTGAAGAATCCACCCAACAACCTGTGGATCATCGCTGCGGTGCTGGCACCCATTGCCGTGGTCACGGTCATCATCATCATCATCACCGCCGTGCTCTGCCGGAAGAACAAGAACGACTTCAAGCCAGACACCATGATGAACCTGCCTCAGAGAGCAAAGGTGCGTGAGGCGGTGAGGAGGGACTCTGCCTGCCTTTTCTCTGTTGGCTTTTGAGGCCATTGCAAATACCTTCAGAAACATTCTAGCAAGCCCTCATTTTGGAGGAGACACTTTCTTTCTTTAGATCTTTAAAAAATTATAGAAAATTATACATAATATAAAATTTACCCTCTTAACCCTTTTCAAGTGTATAATTCAGTGTTGTTAAGCATATTCACATCATTGTACACCCTTTATGTTTATAATCAGGACATGATAGCGAATGCTTGTCTAATGCTGTGCCTTCAGCATAAGTGCTTCCGATGGCTTTACGGACAGCAACTCAATCCTCCCAGCAATGTTTTAAGGAAGGACCATTATTTTGCAGGTGAGGAAACTGAGGCACAGAAAATCAGGAGCTAGGTAGACCTGAAAGGGCGCCTAATCTGACAACCTCCTTTTGTAGAGAAGCAACCTAAGATCACACAGTTAGTAAGCAGCACAACTGATGGCAGAACCAGGTCTGTTAGCTCCGAATGCAGGGACTCCGAATCTTCGGGACTCATTAGACTCTCAAAATGGTCCTTCCATTGGCTGGAGCGGCATATCGCTAAAGGCTGCCATGACGGACAAGCTGCAGAGCCTTGGCCCAGCGGCCATCGAACACCGATTCAGCAGCTCCACTGAAGCGTGGCTGGGAGCCCGTCCACCCTGCACAGCTGCCACACCTCTGGTGACTGGGAGCAGAGTGGAATCTGGAAATTCTGAAGGCTACTCTTCCAGTCACATAGCTCCCTTCATGAGGGAAGGGAGGAAAATAATATTTCCTCTCTGAGGAAAATATGATAATCTCTAATGCCTGATGTTTCAATAACGCCCCACCATTTGCCAGCTTCTTCTGGGTCTGTCATCTCGTTAGCTCATCACGGCAGCCCGATAAGATTGGTTGCAGTTGGTCCAGGTTTTATTATTTTCATATTACTGTTGAGAAACCCGAAGGAAAAGAGCAACTGTGGGAATGTGTCCAAAGTAACCTAACTAGCGGCAGAGGAACGACTGTGGCTCAGACCTGTGTGTTTGGGCTCTATCCCCGTTTTACACCTTCCTGAACCCTGAGATTTGGCAGGTAAACTCCTCTTTCAGCACAGAACTTCTGACTCTCTCCACCTGTGCAGGAATGAAATGGCAAAAGGAATTCCATTCTGTTGGAATGAATGTCACGGAGATGGTCCTTCCAGGAGTCATGCCTGCCTAGTCCTTTCTGGATGGTCGCACCTCGCTTGGGCAAAGGAAGTCAAATGGATTTTGTTGTTTATTAAACTAATTCACCTGTTACAACGCTGCAGTTTGATCAGACATTCTGTCTATGAAAGAGCCAAACTCCAAAAGAATGTTGTTCTGTTTCTGTCGCCCCAAAGGCACCCGCTTTCCAGAAGCAGCACTGTGTTGGCAATGGTCCAAGCAATGAGACATGAAACCCTTCCAAGAAGGGGTATTTGATTCCCATCTTAGCTTAGTTACAAACTGAGCCTTTCAGACATAACAGTAATTACCAGAATCTAATTGCAGCCGAGCCCAGGAATGCAAAACCTGCCACACAGAGGTTGTAAATGCCAACTTTGTGTTACAGATTAAGCCCGAATTTTATTAATTTGCCAAGGTGAGGTGGGCAGCCCATGATTTCAGCACAGCTTCTGGCTGGAAAGCTGTTGGAAGCTGGAAGAGATTCATGTTTGTGGGTTTTCGTCGCCCCTTCCATGTTCCTACCTGGGGCGTGGTGCTTGAAGAGATGCTTGGCGGATGTTGACAACCAAGCCAATTTACGTTCTGGCTTCACTTGCGGGTGGCGCGCTGGTTGCTTTCTCCCTTGATGAGGCAGGGCTGAGCGCTTTGATTTGCAAAGCCCTTTTATCCCAGGAAGCCAGCGGGGTGGAACTGCCTCTTTCTTACTGCAGTCCTTCTGCTCTTGCAACCCAGGGACACTGCAGTGTTTGAGAGGACAGAGCCGCCTGCATCACTCCTCGCCACCCGTGTGTGTGAACAGAATTCACTTAATGCCAAGGGACAGGGCGGGATGAAAAAGTTTGCCTTTGTGACCAATCCAGAGAGCGGGAGGATGGCCTCCTCGTCTCCAGGGACATCCCTGCGTCTTTAGAATGCAGGCTGCGGTGTCCCACGACATTCCCGGGGATCCCTGCTGAGACTCTGTAATAGACTTGAGAGGCTAAGCAGAGGTGAGTGAGTGCGCATACGCGCCTGTCCTGGGAGCCAAGGCTGGTGCGTGCACGCCACCGCCCTTCTGCAGAGACAAGATACCATAAACGGAACGCTGTTAACCTTGGTGGTCAGCTGGGCTTCTGCAGGTTGAATGCTGAGAAGATGATAAATGCCTGAGGGCCAGGCATCAGGGTTTTTGTGACATTCTTTTTTCCCGGTTCATTTCTCTTTACTCTTTGTTCATTGGATTCACAGCCTTTGCCCAGTGGTTCCCTTCATGTAATTGATGAGAACATGGCTCCCTGGAACAGGCAGCCTTACGGGAAAGTAGTTAGGGCCACATCCAGATGCAGGATGGAGCTTGGAGGGCCCGCAATGGTTGGCATGACCATCTGCTCGGGACAGGTCAGTCACCCCCTAAAGACGCCCGGCTGTTTCCTCTCTTTCACATACTCTCTGTGTGACCTGTACTTAACCTCTTTGTGCCTCAGTTTTCCCATCTGTGAAATGGGGGATGATAACAGTATTTACTTATAGGTTGTTGGAAAGATTAACTGAGCTATGAAAGTTACTTTGAGCTGTGCCTCACATAAATATTACCTACAAGTTGGTCTTTATTTTTTTAATTTAAAATCAATTAACATATGGTGTATTATTAGTCTCAGAAGTACAGTTCAGTGATTCATCAGTTGTATATAACCCCCAGTGCTCATCACATCACATGCCCTCCTTAATTCCCATCACCCAGTTACCCCATCCCTCACCCACCTCCCCTCCAACAATGCTGTTTGTTTCCTGTGATTAAGAGTCTCTTATAGTTTGTCTCTCTCCCTCTGGTTTCATCTTATTTTTTTTTTCTTTCCTTCCCTCTTGTTCATCTGTTTTGTTTCTTAAATTCCATGTATGAGTGAAATCATACGATATTTGTCTTTCTCTGACTGACCTGTTGTGCTTAGCATAATACCCTGTAGTTCCAACCATGTCATTGCAAATGGCAAGGTTTCATTCTTTTTGGTGGCTCAGTAATATTACATTATATATATATATGAACCACATCTTCTGTATCCGTTCATCTATTGGTTGGCCTTTATTATTATACATGCTTTTTTCTTAAAAGGTCAGGATAACATGTCTACCTTTGAAATTGTTGGGGATCATTTTGATCTGATAATTTTACAAAACTCATTGAAGCAACTGTAGATACTTGATGATATCTCAATGGTGTCAGAGGTCACTAGTGTGCGTCCAAGGGCAATTAACAAATCATAGGTGATTTTTCAAATTGAAGGTTGAAAGACCATTACCCACCAGTCAGAAGAGTAAGGGACTAGTCTTGAGTCTCTCACCACTTAGCTGTGTGATCTTTGGAAAGTCACTGAAACTCTCTGAGCTTTTGTGTTCTTACCTGTAAAATGAAGACTGTGATGTTTGCCCTGCTTCCCCCACAGGGTGGTTGTGAGCATGAAATGAGGTGTCAATGTTTTGCAAGCTATAAGTATTGAACATATGTGAGAACTGTTATTATTAACGTAATTAACAGTAGGCCACCCTTGACCTTGTCATTCTTTAATGTTTCTCTTTCTGCTCACTCATTGTCAACGCAGTCCCCTAAAGTATCTAGCAGATAACTTCAACCCAAGGTAAAGGGTGAGGGGCCAAATACAGGGAGAGTGGGGGCAAGAGGGAGAAGGCCAGAGCCAGCTTGTTGTTCTCTAGGTTCCTCGGCAATCTTAGCCATCATTAGAGACTCTCAATTCCTTGCCCAGGCCAGGAGTCTCAGCACGGGAGCCAAGCCAAATACAGTAGCAGATGCCCAACCAAGATGGCGGGCTTCAGAAGGAGAGCAGAGGCCACAGGAAGAATCACTAGGCAGTGGTTAGATGTTCTGGTTCTGTGTCACACAGAACTGGATGCAAATCTCGACCTCACCAAAGACCAGCCGCATGGTCTGGGGACGTGGCTTACGCTCTCCACATCTCAGTTTCTTTATCTTTAAAGTGGGGACTCATCATAAGAATACCCACCTCCTTGAACCACGGTGGGCATGAGGTGTGATAATTGATGTCACGCACTCGGCACTCTACCAGTAGTATCAAAGCCTCCTTGAGGGTGGGGGCCCGCTCTTACTCATCTTCATATCTCCAGCATCAGGCACAGTCCCTGGCACAGGCCAGTGCCCATGAACTACAGTCAGCACTACATTAAATAGGGTCATGGAGGCATGGGAGTACTACGGAAAAGGGGCCCACAGGAAGTATGGCTGAGCGGGTGGGTCGTGCCAGGCTGGGTGGGGTCCGAATGCCTTGCTGAAGGGTTTGAATGCTGTGAAATAATTTTAATGGGGGAATGACATGACCTGAGTGGTTTTCAGAGAAATAGCTTTAGAAGCTTGTCAAGGGTGAGCCTAGAAAAGACCTGAATGGAAGCAACAAGACGGAGCCAGGAGACAATAAAACAGTGGACCTGGGGAGGAAAGGTCAGCTTCTAGAAACATTTCCGTCGAATCCCCTTGGTGACCGTCGATTGGAAGAGCAGGCGATCCAGCAGTCTAGGAGCATGACTAGGCGGTTCAAAGGCTCATTCTGTTTCATGTGGCCCCACTGGAGGGAGGGAAACGAACCGACAAACATTATTTCAGAAGCGCGTTGCCAGATCCTGGCACAAAATGTCCGGGGTCACCATCTGGGTCAGGGTGTGTGTCTCAGTGCAGAGGGAAGGCTGGGCACATTCCCCACAGGGAGTTTCCCTGGGAATTGGGGGAACGGTGGTCCATGGCCGAGCTACAGACAGCCTGACGTAAGGAAGCCTTGCTGGATTTAGCAATAAAACTCCCTCCTGTCCTGAGATGCGGTAGGAGGATTCGACACGTTGGGCCACAGCCCTAGACCATTCCGTGTAGCCGGATGCTCCTCGTTACATTTCTTAGCTAAATTCACTGCTGAAGGCGGGTGTCCTCACCATGTCAGGTTCTAAGGGAACCCACGTGGTGGAGATTGAGTTTCATCTCCAGATTTTCTTGAAGAGAATCACAGATTTCTATTTCCCCTGGCCTGTGATTTAATAGGAAGGTGAACAATATTAACTAATACCGACTAAGAACTTCACCTGGGACAGGCAGGTCACTAAATGATGAACATGCATTTACTACTCAATCCACGCAGCGTGTCTTTGAGGGTGATTAAATCACTTTCACATACTTATACATTTAATCCTATTTACCCTACTATGATCTCCATTTCACAGATGAGGAAACCAACGTGCCGAGAATTTCAATGTCTTACCCGAGGTCACCTAGCTAATACATGGGGGAACCAGGAGTGGAACCCAGGTAGCCTGTTTCAGAGCTGGTACTCCCCACCACCCCACTGTCCTGCCCTGAATCACTGTTGTGCTGTTCTGGGATGGAAAACAGAACAGAGACACTCTCAGGAATTGTTTAAACACGCCTCTTGGTTTTTTATTGCCCCACTAATAGACGTCTGTTGGGTTTTGTTCACAGCTGCCCTATTCACTTGGGATTTCAGACATTGTGCAATAAAAGCCTTGCTAATTACCCAGTAATGAATCATAGGAGAGCCGTAGGTCTGGAGTCGAGTGATTCCACAAATCCCATTTTATTATTAATGATGGTCTTCACATGTGGAAGCACATTTCTTTCTCTCTGTTTTCAGAGCCTCTATTCCCCTTTAAGACTGAGGGGTGGTGTAGGTAAAGCCCAGGTGATGGTGTTCATTTCTCAGATGAGAAAACTGAGGTTCAGCTTTGAATCCACCTGGCAAAGTCACACGCCTCTTACTACGCATAAAGCCGTGTGAAAGCGGAGTTCAGGGATGACAGGACGTTCCAAGACAGATCACGTATCAATTAAGAGTCGCTCGTGAGCAGTATCTAGTGACTTCAGATTGGTGGTTTAAGATTCTTGAGAGAAGTCTGTTCTCACACACATACTGAGGTCTTGCTTATAGTCATCATTTTTCCAAGTAAGTCTTGTCTAGGGAGATTCTGTAGCTGGGTGAAATGAGCACGGATTCTGATTTTGCAGACAGGAATTACGGGGGAGATTTGAGTTCACGGTTGTTCATCAGAAAGCTAAGTGTGGTCCTGTCTCATGCACTCTCTTCTCTTAAAGCCATCATTTCGAGTCACGCTCACAAATCTGACCACAGATCCATTTCCTCTTTGCAGCCTGTGCAAGGCTTTGATTATGCCAAGCAGCACCTGGGCCAGCAAGGGGCAGATGAGGAGGTCGTCCCTGTGACTCAGGAAACGGTGGTCCTCCCACTCCCTGTTAGAGATCCTCCTGCCTCTCAGGAAAGAGACATCGTCCAGGACGGAAGCACCATCAAGACGGCCAAGTCCACCGAAACCAGAAAGAGGTAGGCATGGGACCGACTTCTGCCTCCCCCACCCCCAGCAAAGGGAATCATTGATGGTGAGAGCAGCTGAAGCCCGTGAGTTAATACTACTTTTCTCTTCAAAAATTCCCCTTCATAAATGAAACAAGATGGGATCAGGAGGGAGACAAACCATTAAAGACTCTTAATCTCACACAAAAAACTGAGGGTTGTTGGGAGTGGGGGGTAGGGAGAGGGTGGCTGGGTGATGGACGCTGGGGAGGGTATGTGCTATGGTGAGTGCTGCCAAGTGTGCAAGCCTGATGATTCACGGACCTGTATCCCTGAGGCAAATAATACGTTATAGGATAATAAAAAAAAGAAAATTCCCCCTCATGCTTGTTTTGAATGTTTGAGAAGGAGACTAAGAGCGATGACAAGGATCATAACACTGGCTTCTCACGAGCCATGCTTTGTGAGGTTTTATGTCACTGATCAGCCACAACAGCAGAGTTTCAGCTTTCATATGTATTACAACGAATTGGACACTGGTGTCGCACTTGTATTTTTAAACTTGTCTTAGAAACAGTGCCCTTGATTCAGTAGAATTGGATTTTTTATCTGGCCATTTTTCAAGAGTTCGTGGTTTGAGCTTGAAAACGAGGGAGCACCTGGGTGGCTTAGTTGTTTAAGCATCTGTCTCTTGGTTTCAGCTCAGATCATGATTGTGAGGTCATGGGATTAGGGTTATGAGATTGAGCCCTGTATTGGGCTCCACATTCGGTGGAAAGTCTGCTTGAGATTATCTCTCTCCCTCTCCCTCTGCCCATCCCCTGCTAAAATAAATAGATAAACTTTTTTTTTTTTTAATTTTAGGAGTTTTACCATTAGCAGAGCACTTTGATATGCATTGGAAAGGCTACAGAAAGGTTTGCAATTGAGTCCTGACCCCAAGGATCTCATGACAGAGGGATAGAGAGAGAAATATCTGGAAACCAAGCATGACATATGAGTGCTCATAGGGGAGTCTAAACGAAGTGCTGTGGAAAGAGAGGAGAAAGAGCTTAATTCTGATAAGGTAAAGGTGGTGGAGGAGCTTGTGTTCTACCTGGGCCTCAGGGGGTGAGTGGAGTGTCAACAGCTAGGGAGAGAGAAAGGCGTCCAGTCCAAAGGAGCTGGGAAAAAAGAGGGACCAGCACACATTCAGGCACTGGTGAATGTCCCTAGGGTTTATAGTTCACAGTGTTGGGGTGCAGTGGAGGATGAAACCAGATGGATGGAAATTGTGGAGGGGCTCGATGGCCACGCTCAGGAGTTTGACCTATATTCTCTGGGCAGTGGGAAACCACTGAAAGTTCTTCTGCAAGACAGTGACATCCAGCTTGTATTTTAGAAAGACTACTCCAGTAGCAGTGTGGATGATAGATGGGAGAGGTTAGGCTAGAGGCCAGGAGACTGGCTGTAAGGACTTTACAATAGTCTTATAAAGAGGTAATGAACTCTCTATGGCAAGCCCTGTTGGCTGGCCAAATCAACTCCCATTGCCAAGTCCCTTCTCTCCTTTGCCTGAGACCACAGTGGAGGCTGGGAGAGCTACATCACCCCTGCCTCCTTCCTACTCTCCCTCCCTTCACCTAACAGATATTTGCTGAATGCTCTTCCCTGGGGATACTGCAGTGAACAAGACACAGTTCCTACTCTCATGGTGCTTACAATCTGGTGGGGAGAGCTAGGAAATAAAAAAATGGAGAAATAGATGCACAGTAAATTGGGTGGTGATGGGTATGGAGAAGAAAACCACAACATGGTAAGAGGATAGAGCAATGGAAGGGGGCGGGGCATGATGCTATTTTAGCCCGGAAGTCAAGGAAAGATTTTCTGGCTAAGTAACACTTGAGAAAGCCCTGAATGAAATGATGTGTAAGCCTCAAGGCTATCTTGGACAAAGATATTTTGAGCAGATGGAACAGGATGTGCAAAGCCCTGAGGAGGAAATCTCTTCATGTGCTTGAAGAAGAGCCAGAAGGCCAAGGAGGCCGAAGTGAACGAGGGAGGAAGTGGTGACAGATGGGTCAGAGAAGTTGCCTGAAGTTGAACATGTCAAGCTCTACAGACCAAAGTCTGGACTTGGTATTTTATTGTGAGGGAAGATCAGAAGTCATTGGAGGTTTTGAGAAGAACAGTGACATGCTGTGACATACAGTTGTAAAGCCTCACTCTGGCTGTTGTGTGGACAACCGATGGTAGAGAGACGGAGTGGAAGCAGAGAGGTAATCAGGAGGCTGTTACTATAGTCCCGGTGAGACATGGAGGTGTGGGCCAAGGCGCGGTGCTGTGAGAAGTGATGGGATTCTAGACACGTTTTTGAAGAGCTCACAAGACTTGCTTTGCTGATAGACTGCTGTGAGGAATGGAAATAGAGAGGGACACATTTGCTACAGGTTGTGTTGGAGAGGATCAGAAGAGAAGAAATCTGTAGGAGATGATCACAAGTTTGGATGTGGACACAGTAAGTTTCACATGCCTCTAAGACATCCAAGTGGAAGTCCTCAGAACTCAACTAGCTGAATGAATGTGCAGTTCGGAGGAGGGGTCCAGAGTAGAAATATAAATGGAGGAGTTGTCAGCATTTAGTTGTTTAAAGCTATGACACTGAACAAAGTTACCTAGGAGAGTATATAGGTAGAGAAGAGATCCAAGACCTGACCCCTGGAACATTGCCATGATTAGAGGTCTAGATGATGAAGAATCAGCATAGGTGACTGAAAAGCATTGGAAAAAAAGTCATGGGGAGGACAAAGCAAGAATGGATTCCAAGAAGCCAAGAGAAAGGAGTTCTATGAAGGGGGATGGAAGAATTGTCTGTGTCAAATACACAAATTTTGCACTGGAGTCATGCAACAAGGCTCTGTGTTTTTCCCTCCAGGAGTTCTTGGTACCTCAGAAAGATCTAGAGAGAAACAGCAGGTAGGATTCCAGCTTGGGTAGGAACGAAGGTTGAAGAGATATGGATTAGCTCTCTATTGCTCTGCCACAGATTCCTCCAAAGCTTAGCAGCTCAAAACAACCACGATTTCTTCAGCTCTTGATTTTTGTGGGTTGGCAGTTTTGGCTGAGCTCAGGTAGGTGGTGGTTCTGGGCTGAGCCAGGCTTGGTTGATCTAGCTGGGCTCACTCATGAATCTGTAGTCAGGCAGTAGGTTAGCCAGGTTGGCCCGGTAACTGGGGCTCCCTGCCACATGGTCTCCCATTTTCTAGCAGGTTCACTTTGGCTTTCTCACAGGGTGCTTACAGGGTGCTAAGGGCAGCAAGAAAACAAACTTCCAAATGCGGGCACGTCTCAAATCTTTGCCAGTGTCATGTTTGCTACTGTCCTTTTGGCCAAAGTAAGACACATGTCTAGTCCAGAGTTAATATGGGAGGAGACCACCAAAGCTTGGTTACGGGGAGGTGGGAATAAATCAGAATCACAACTACAACGGTCTGCCCCAGCACGAAGAATTGAAACATATGGCAAAGCAATAGATGAATTATCTGAATTGACTGGCAAATAGAATTGCTTACAGTAATTATTCTCATTATGATCTTTGCCAAATACAATAAAGGCATGGTAACAACTTATTTATCACCTACCAGAGGACCCTGAAAAGAAATACATAGAATTACTGAAATTAGGATATTAACACAGCACTGCTGGGAAGAATAAAAATTCCTTTTTTACTCATTCTAGCTGAGTGATTTAAGTTGTATAAAAATTTATTTAAAAAAAATTTTTTTAGAACAAGCATTTCTTCTTGAATTAGCAAGGAGTCTACTTTTGGTAATCAAGTTCAATTACTTACCCTGGGAATTTTATTAAGAAATAATAGCTTAGGGGCGCCTGGGTGGCTCAGTGGGTTAAAGCCTCTGCCTTTGGCTCAGGTCATGATCTCAGGGTCCTGGGTTCGAACTCCACATCGGGCTCTCTGCTCAGCGGGGAGCCTGCTTCTTCCTCTCTCTCTCTCTCTCTCTGCCTGCCTCTCTGTCTACTTGTGATCTTTCTGTCAAATAAATAAATAAATAAAATCTTTAATAAAAGAAATAATAGCTTATGAAACAAATATAGATAAAGAAAACAATGTCTACACCACTGAATGATTTCTACGTTTGCTTCATAACATTACTGTAAAAATAGAATTTTGCTAAGGTCTAGCTCTCTCATTGCCAAAGCTATTCGAGAAAGCTCACCTCTGTTCAAGTTCAGCTGACCATGGGAGTCATTAGGGAAAGAAACAAAGATGCTAAAACCAACAGCAAACTCATCATGCATTTATTTTTCTGGCTTTCCATCTTGCCAATCAGTTCCCTCGCTCCTGCTGGTTGAGGACCACATGCCCTCTCAGAATGGGTCTGTTAGGTGATCCAGAAAGTTTCACAAGTGAAAAACAGGAGAAACCAGAAATTTGATGGTCGCTAAAATATCTCGATTTTGAAATCTATTTTTAAAACTGGTTTAAAACTGAAATCTGAGCATTTAGCCACTTGCAAACAGTCAAGCATTGCAGGCCCTGTCCCTCTAGCCAAGGCTGTTGGTGATGCTATTTTGTTGGTCTGTGGCCAGGATCAATGGGTGAGGATCAACCTCGTAGGGACGGCCATTCAATTTGGTGATTGACCATAACTGTTCAGCAACTGATTGATTAATCCTCCTCACCCCTTCATCCAACCTCTACGTACACCCATATCCCCAGAAGGGGGCCTACTGAGTTCAACAGCCTAAAACTATAGCCTCACAGGTGGCCCTTTCTTGCTTTCAGAAACATCTTTGCTACTGTCCTGTGAGTGGACATGGACACATACAAATTTCACTTTCTGTTTTTGACCAGATGTTGATGGCCCCATGTAGACATAAGATTATAAGCTGACGAAAGAGTAAAGCAGAGGTATAGTTTCTCTCCAGGAATGTGCTCATTCATGCCTTTCCCTGGAGTGAAAGGAACAGCCAGAAAATCATTTCAGGATCAAATAAAGAAAGATATGCAAATGCTACAAATACCATTAAGTATTTTGTGAACATAAAATAGGTTACAAGAAGCCTTTCCTCTTTCTTCCTCTCTGGACCTCAGTGAGAGTCTTGCTGTCCCAATAAAGCCAGTTGGAAGAGGAGGTGCCATTCTGAAAACAATCCCAGGGCTTATGTGTTCTCTGTGGACGTGTCTGTGTATATCTAGGACTCAGTGATCAAAGAGCTATTGGGTAAATAATGTATATTTAATAAATGAATACCTTATCCATACTTTCCCAAGCTGTATTGTTCATATTACTGTCTTGTGGTAAAAGAGATCTGGGGCCAAATAAACCCAGAAATGCTGGGTTAAACCAAAGGAGAGGAGTCTCTTTACAGAACTGATCAGAGCCTTTGATATGCTGAAGTGCATTAGGTCACCCAAAGAAGGAAGATAATAAACAAGACTTCCTAAACTTATACTGGCCTGAAGCACGTCAGCCAGGACCATCTCATTTGGCTCTGTTGTTCTGTGGAACCCCTGGGCAGATGTGGCCTCATCCCGTGGATGGGAGCCGGCCCTTTCACTGGTGGTGGTTTTGGGGTTCTGAAATTCCCAGAGGATGGGGAGAGAAGGGGGAGGGGAAGAAAGAGGAGCAATCACTTTAGAAGCTGCTTACTTACTGGTCAAGGGGCTCCATGTCATTCCAGCCCATCTTCCATCGTAGGGGCTGGATACCTTTATGTTCTGAATTCAGACCATCAACGGTAGAAGAATAAGGGGTTCGATGAGGCCTCTGGATACCTGCCTCTGACTGTCTCCACAGAAGGGAAGGCAGTTGGTGTTTATGACAATCTGAGGCCTAAGGAAGCACGAACCGCAGCAGCCGCTCCAAAAGCTCATTTCCCAGAGAGTCCCAGAAGACCAGAAAGGGCCCCAAGAGAAGGGAAGGCAGCCCCTGGCTTGCCCCAGGGCTCTAACCGTATGTTTTAGGAGACTGTGAAGGAGAGGGGCTCTGGCATGTGGGGAGAGCCCCTACCTGCAGGGGGAGCCCTGGTTTCCAGGACGGATCTGCTGCTTCCTAGCTTAGCCGGGGACAAAACCGCCCACCGCCAGTGTCACATCCTTCACTTGCGGAAACAAGGGTGACAATCACCAGACCAGTGGTTTGTCCCTACGATTCATGAAGAGTTCTGAAACCATTTGTGTAGCCCTTGGCACCCAGCTGGTGCTTCCGATGGGGAGCTCTTGGAGAACACGGAGGGGGCGTCTTTGTGTCTCTGTATACCAGGACACGTGGCTTGACACCCGGCAGAGCTGGTGCCCACGAAGCACCTCCTGAAGGGCCAAGCAGCTCAGATTGGTTTGCCCGTTAACACAGTTATAAAGCATGTGTGTGCCCACACGTGGCCGTGTGGGAGGCAAAGTGATAAACGCAGTGACGCGGTGACTTCAACTTTAGTGGTCAAGGTCTACTCCATAAAGGGAATCGCCAAAGAGAACCTTGTGTCTTGTGCATGTGCCCGCAGATGCCCCCTGAATCCAGCGCTCTCCAACCCTCTTCAGAGCACTGTGTTTTAAAAAGGGGGCATGCTTCCAAACACCATCACCACCGCTTCCACAGTCACTGGGAGTTAATGGAGCAGAGATGGGACCTGAGGGCCACGCTCGCTGAACTTCTCTGCAGAGCTAAGCACTCCCTGTAAACAGCAGACTTCCCCATGGCCACACGCTTACCCCATGAGGTAGTGTGGGGCTAGTTTTGTTTTGGTTTTTGCTGTTTTCTTTTCCTGTATCATTTCTTCTTTGTGGATAAAGCCAGAATGAAAGGCGACAGACATAAACCGCAAATAAAATAACCTTGAGAGGAGGCTCTGGAGTCGGAACTTACCATCTTCCTGTTGCTATGGTTACTTCCAGCAGGTCGCCCAGTGAGAATGGCTCTGTCATCAGCAACGAATCAGGGAAGCCCAGCTCAGGGAGGCGCTCGCCCCAGAATGTCATGGCACAGCAGAAAGTGACAAAGGAGGAGGCACGGAAGAGAAATGGTGAGAAGCCTTCCTTGCCAACACCAGCCCCGAGCCCCTCCCCCACACACACACACACATAGGAGCCCACGCTCACTTGCACCCTAGGTTCTCCTCTCTGGTGAACCCCAGAAAAGTCAGGAGACTGACCCCCCCTTCTCTGAATTATTCTCTTGTGCCCTCTGCTCCCTGACCTTATGGAATTGCCCA